>NW_026968772.1:0-70890 GCF_028390025.1 Pseudophryne corroboree
AATGATGCTTTGCATGGATTGTGATGTCATAATTTTGCATTGCATACTGCATTGCATGGATTGTGATGTCATAATTCTGCATTAAATGATGCTTTGCATGGATTATGATGTCATAATTTTGCATTGCATACTGCATTGCATGGATTGTGATGTCATAATTTTGCATTGCATACTGCATTGCATGGATTGTGATGTCATAATGTTGCATTAAATGATGCTTTGCATGGATTGTGATGTCATAATGTTGCATTAAATGATGCTTTGCATGGATTGTGATGTCATAATTTTGCATTGCATACTGCATTGCATGGATTGTGATGTCATAATTTTGCATTAAATGATGCTTTGCATGGATTGTGATGTCATAATTTTGCATTAAATGATGCTTTGCATGGATTATGATGTCATAATTTTGCATTGCATACTGCATTGCATGGATTGTGATGTCATAATTTTGCATTGCATGGATTGTGATGTCATACTTTTGCATTAAATGATGCTTTGCATGGATTATGATGTCATAATTTTGCATTGCATACTGCATTGCATGGATAGCGATGTCATAATTTTGCATTAAATGATGCTTTGCGTGGATTATGATGTCATAATTTTGCATTGCATACTGCATTGCATGGATTGTGATGTCATAATTTTGCATTGCATGGATTGTGATGTCATACTTTTGCATTAAATGATGCTTTGCATGGATTATGATGTCATAATTTTGCATTGCATACTGCATTGCATGGATTGCGATGTCATAATTTTGCATTAAATGATGCTTTGCATGGATTATGATGTCATAATTTTGCATTGCATACTGCATTGCATGGATTGTGATGTCATAATTTTGCATTGCATGGATTGTGATGTCATACTTTTGCATAAAATGATGCTTTGCATGGATTATGATGTCATAATTTTGCATTGCATACTGCATTGCATGGATTGTGATGTCATAATTTTGCATTGCATACTGCATTGCATGGATTGTGATGTCATAATTTTGCATTAAATGATGCTTTGCATGGATTATGATGTCATAATTTTGCATTGCATACTGCATTGCATGGATTGTGATGTCATAATTTTGCATTAAATGATGCTTTGCATGGATTATGATGTCATAATTTTGCATTGCATACTGCATTGCATGGATTGTGATGTCATAATTTTGCATTAAATGATGCTTTGCATGGATTATGATGTCATTATTTTGCATTGCATACTGCATTGCATGGATTGTGATGTCATACTTTTGCATTAAATGATGCTTTGCATGGATTATGATGTCATAATTTTGCATTGCATACTGCATTGCATGGAATGTGATGTCATAATTTTGCATTGCATACTGCATTGCATGGATTGTGATGTCATAATTTTGCATTAAATGATGCTTTGCATGGGTTATGATGTCATAATTTTGCATTGCATACTGCATTGCATGGATTGTGATGTCATAATTTTGCATTCAATGATGCTTTGCATGGATTATGATGTCATAATTTTGCATTGCATACTGCATTGCATGGATTGTGATGTCATAATTATGCATTGCACACTGCATTGCATGGATTGTGATGTCATAATTATTTCTTTAAATGATGCTTTGCATGGATTCTGATGTCATAATTTTGCATTGCATACTGCATTGCATGGATTGTGATGTCATAATTTTGCATTGCATGGATTGTGATGTCATACTTTTGCATTAAATGATGCTTTGCATGGATTATGATGTCATAATTTTGCATTGCATACCTCATTGCATGGATTGTGATGTCATAATTTTGCATTGCATACTGCATTGCATGGATTGTGATGTCATAATTTTGCATTGCATACTGCATTGCATGGATTGTGATGTCATAATTTTGCATTGCATACTGCATTGCATGGATTGTGATGTCATAATGTTGCATTAAATGATGCTTTGCATGGATTGTGATGTCATAATGTTGCATTAAATGATGCTTTGCATGGATTGTGATGTCATAATTTTGCATTGCATACTGCATTGCACGGATTGTGATGTCATAATTTTGCATTGCATACTGCATTGCATGGATTGCGATGTCATAATTTTGCATTAAATGATGCTTTGCATGGATTATGATGTCATAATTTTGCATTGCATACTGCATTGCATGGATTGTGATGTCATAATTTTGCATTGCATGGATTGTGATGTCATACTTTTGCATTAAATGATGCTTTGCATGGATTATGATGTCATAATTTTGCATTGCATACTGCATTGCATGGATTGTGATGTCATAATTTTGCATTGCATACTGCTTTGCATGGATTGTGATGTCATAATGTTGCATTAAATGATGCTTTGCATGGATTATGATGTCATAATTTTGCATTGCATACTGCATTGCATGGATTGTGATGTCATAATTTTGCATTGCATGGATTGTGATGTCATACTTTTGCATTAAATTATGCTTTGCATGGATTATGATGTCATAATTTTGCATTGCATACTGCATTGCATGGATTGCGATGTCATAATTTTGCATTAAATGATGCTTTGCATGGATTATGATGTCATAATTTTGCATTGCATACTGCATTGCATGGATTGTGATGTCATAATTTTGCATTGCATGGATTGTGATGTCATACTTTTGCATTAAATGATGCTTTGCATGGATTATTATGTCATAATTTTGCATTGCATACTGCATTGCATGGATTGTGATGTCATAATTTTGCATTGCATACTGCATTGCATGGATTGTGATGTCATAATTTTGCATTAAATGATGCTTTGCATGGATTATGATGTCATAATTTTGCATTGCATACTGCATTGCATGGATTGTGATGTCATAATTATGCATTGCATACTGCATTGCATGGATTGTGATGTCATAATTTTGCATTAAATGATGCTTTGCATGGATTATGATGTCATAATTTTGCATTGCATACTGCATTGCATAAATTGTGATGTCATAATTTTGCATTAAATGATGCTTTGCATGGATTATGATGTCATAATTTTGCATTGCATACTGCATTGCATGGATTGTGATGTCATAATTTTGCATCGCATACTGCATTGCATGGATTGTGATGTCATAATTTTGCATTAAATGATGCTTTGCATGGATTATGATGTCATAATTTTGCATTGCATACTGCATTGCATGGATTGCGATGTCATAATTTTGCATTAAATGATGCTTTGCATGGATTATGATGTCATAATTTTGCATTGCATACTGCATTGCATGGATTGTGATGTCATAATTTTGCATTGCATACTGCATTTCATGGATTGTGATGTCATAATTTTGCATTAAATGATGCTTTGCATGGATTATGATGTCATAATTTTGCATTGCATACTGCATTGCATGGATTGTGATGTCATAATGTTGCATTAAATGATGCTTTGCATGGATTGTGATGTCATAATTTTGCATTGCATGGATTGTGATGTCATACTTTTGCATTAAATGATGCTTTGCATGGATTATGATGTCATAATTTTGCATTGCATACTGCATTGCATGGATTGTGATGTCATACTTTTGCATTAAATGATGCTTTGCATGGATTATGATCTCATAATTTTGCATTGCATACTGCATTGCATGGATTGTGATGTCATAATTTTGCATTGCATACTGCATTGCATGGATTGTGATGTCATAATTTTGCATTAAATGATGCTTTGCATGGATTATGATGTCATAATTTTGCATTGCATACTGCATTGCATGGATTGTGATGTCATAATGTTGCATTAAATGATGCTTTGCATGGATTGTGATGTCATAATTTTGCATTGCATACTGCATTGCATGGATTGTGATGTCATAATTCTGCATTAAATGATGCTTTGCATGGATTATGATGTCATAATTTTGCATTGCATACTGCATTGCATGGATTGTGATGTCATAATTTTGCATTGCATACTGCATTGCATGGATTGTGATGTCATAATGTTGCATTAAATGATGCTTTGCATGGATTGTGATGTCATAATGTTGCATTAAATGATGCTTTGCATGGATTGTGATGTCATAATTTTGCATTGCATACTGCATTGCATGGATTGTGATGTCATAATTTTGCATTAAATGATGCTTTGCATGGATTGTGATGTCATAATTTTGCATTAAATGATGCTTTGCATGGATTATGATGTCATAATTTTGCATTGCATACTGCATTGCATGGATTGTGATGTCATAATTTTGCATTGCATGGATTGTGATGTCATACTTTTGCATTAAATGATGCTTTGCATGGATTATGATGTCATAATTTTGCATTGCATACTGCATTGCATGGATAGCGATGTCATAATTTTGCATTAAATGATGCTTTGCGTGGATTATGATGTCATAATTTTGCATTGCATACTGCATTGCATGGATTGTGATGTCATAATTTTGCATTGCATGGATTGTGATGTCATACTTTTGCATTAAATGATGCTTTGCATGGATTATGATGTCATAATTTTGCATTGCATACTGCATTGCATGGATTGCGATGTCATAATTTTGCATTAAATGATGCTTTGCATGGATTATGATGTCATAATTTTGCATTGCATACTGCATTGCATGGATTGTGATGTCATAATTTTGCATTGCATGGATTGTGATGTCATACTTTTGCATAAAATGATGCTTTGCATGGATTATGATGTCATAATTTTGCATTGCATACTGCATTGCATGGATTGTGATGTCATAATTTTGCATTGCATACTGCATTGCATGGATTGTGATGTCATAATTTTGCATTAAATGATGCTTTGCATGGATTATGATGTCATAATTTTGCATTGCATACTGCATTGCATGGATTGTGATGTCATAATTTTGCATTAAATGATGCTTTGCATGGATTATGATGTCATAATTTTGCATTGCATACTGCATTGCATGGATTGTGATGTCATAATTTTGCATTAAATGATGCTTTGCATGGATTATGATGTCATTATTTTGCATTGCATACTGCATTGCATGGATTGTGATGTCATACTTTTGCATTAAATGATGCTTTGCATGGATTATGATGTCATAATTTTGCATTGCATACTGCATTGCATGGAATGTGATGTCATAATTTTGCATTGCATACTGCATTGCATGGATTGTGATGTCATAATTTTGCATTAAATGATGCTTTGCATGGGTTATGATGTCATAATTTTGCATTGCATACTGCATTGCATGGATTGTGATGTCATAATTTTGCATTCAATGATGCTTTGCATGGATTATGATGTCATAATTTTGCATTGCATACTGCATTGCATGGATTGTGATGTCATAATTTTGCATCGCATACTGCATTGCATGGATTGTGATGTCATAATTTTGCATTAAATGATGCTTTGCATGGATTATGATGTCATTATTTTGCATTGCATACTGCATTGCATGGATTGTGATGTCATAATTTTGCATTAAATGATGCTTTGCATAGATTATGATGTCATAATGTTGCATTGCATACTGCATTGCATGGATTGTGATGTCATAATTTTGCATTGCATGGATTGTGATGTCATACTTTTGCATTAAATGATGCTTTGCATGGATTATGATGTCATAATTTTGCATTGCATACTGCATTGCATGGATTGCGATGTCATAATTTTGCATTAAATGATGCTTTGCATGGATTATGATGTCATAATTTTGCATTGCATGCTGCATTGCATGGATTGTGATGTCATAATTTTGCATTGCATACTGCATTGCATGGATTGTGATGTCATAATTTTGCATTAAATGATGCTTTGCATGGATTATGATGTCATAATTTTGCATTGCATACTGCATTGCATGGATTGTGATGTCATAGTTTTGCATCGCATACTGCATTGCATGGATTGTGATGTCATAATTTTGCATTAAATGATGCTTTGCATGGATTATGATGTCATAATTTTGCATTGCATACTGCATTGCATGGATTGTGATGTCTTAATTTTGCATCGCATACAGCATTGCATGGATTGTGATGTCATAATTTTGCATCGCATACTGCATTGCATGGATTGTGATGTCATAATTTTGCATTAAATGATGCTTTGCATGTATTATGATGTCATTATTTTGCATTGCATACTGCATTGCATGGATTGTGATGTCATACTTTTGCATTAAATGATGCTTTGCATGGATTATGATCTCATAATTTTGCATTGCATACTGCATTGCATGGATTGTGATGTCATAATTTTGCATTGCATACTGCATTGCATGGATTGTGATGTCATAATTTTGCATTAAATGATGCTTTGCATGGATTATGATGTCATAATTTTGCATTGCATACTGCATTGCATGGATTGTGATGTCATAATTTTGCATTAAATGATGCTTTGCATGGATTATGATGTCATAATTTTGCATTGCATACTGCATTGCATGGATTGTGATGTCATAATTTTGCATTGCATACTGCATTGCATGGATTGTGATGTCATAATTTTGCATTAAATGATGCTTTGCATGGATTATGATGTCATTATTTTGCATTGCATACTGCATTGCATGGATTGTGATGTCATAATTTTGCATTAAATGATGCTTTGCATAGATTATGATGTCATAATTTTGCATTGCATACTGCATTGCATGGATTGTGATGTCATAATTTTGCATTGCATGGATTGTGATGTCATACTTTTGCATTAAATGATGCTTTGCATGGATTATGTTGTCATAATTTTGCATTGCATACTGCATTGCATGGATTGCGATGTCATAATTTTGCATTAAATGATGCTTTGCATGGATTATGATGTCATAATTTTGCATTGTATACTGCATTGCATGGATTGTGATGTCATAATTTTGCATTGCATGGATTGTGATGTCATACTTTTGCATTAAATGATGCTTTGCATGGATTATGATGTCATAATTTTGCATTGCATACTGCATTGCATGGATTGTGATGTCATAATGTTGCATTGCATACTGCATTGCATGGATTGTGATGTCATAATTTTGCATTAAATGATGCTTTGCATGGATTATGATGTCATAATTTTGCATTGCATACTGCATTGCATGGATTGTGATGTCATAATTATGCATTGCACACTGCATTGCATGGATTGTGATGTCATAATTTTGCATTAAATGATGCTTTGCATGGATTCTGATGTCATAATTTTGCATTGCATACTGCATTGCATGGATTGTGATGTCATAATTTTGCATTGCATGGATTGTGATGTCATACTTTTGCATTAAATGATGCTTTGCATGGATTATGATGTCATAATTTTGCATTGCATACCTCATTGCATGGATTGTGATGTCATAATTTTGCATTGCATACTGCATTGCATGGATTGTGATGTCATAATTTTGCATTGCATACTGCATTGCATGGATTGTGATGTCATAATTTTGCATTGCATACTGCATTGCATGGATTGTGATGTCATAATGTTGCATTAAATGATGCTTTGCATGGATTGTGATGTCATAATGTTGCATTAAATGATGCTTTGCATGGATTGTGATGTCATAATTTTGCATTGCATACTGCATTGCACGGATTCTGATGTCATAATTTTGCATTGCATACTGCATTGCATGGATTGTGATGTCATAATTTTGCATTGCATGGATTGTGATGTCATACTTTTGCATTAAATGATGCTTTGCATGGATTGTGATGTCATAATTTTGCATTGCATACTGCATTGCATGGATTGTGATGTCATAATTTTGCATTGCATACTGCTTTGCATGGATTGTGATGTCATAATTTTGCATTAAATGATGCTTTGCATGGATTATGATGTCATAATTTTGCATTGCATACTGCATTGCATGGATTGTGATGTCATAATTTTGCATTGCATGGATTGTGATGTCATACTTTTGCATTAAATTATGCTTTGCATGGATTATGATGTCATAATTTTGCATTGCATACTGCATTGCATGGATTGCGATGTCATAATTTTGCATTAAATGATGCTTTGCATGGATTATGATGTCATAATTTTGCATTGCATACTGCATTGCATGGATTGTGATGTCATAATTTTGCATTGCATGGATTGTGATGTCATACTTTTGCATTAAATGATGCTTTGCATGGATTATTATGTCATAATTTTGCATTGCATACTGCATTGCATGGATTGTGATGTCATAATTTTGCATTGCATACTGCATTGCATGGATTGTGATGTCATAATTTTGCATTAAATGATGCTTTGCATGGATTATGATGTCATAATTTTGCATTGCATACTGCATTGCATGGATTGTGATGTCATAATTATGCATTGCATACTGCATTGCATGGATTGTGATGTCATAATTTTGCATTAAATGATGCTTTGCATGGATTATGATGTCATAATTTTGCATTGCATACTGCATTGCATGGATTGTGATGTCATAATTTTGCATTAAATGATGCTTTGCATGGATTATGATGTCATAATTTTGCATTGCATACTGCATTGCATGGATTGTGATGTCATAATTTTGCATCGCATACTGCATTGCATGGATTGTGATGTCATAATTTTGCATTAAATGATGCTTTGCATGGATTATGATGTCATAATTTTGCATTGCATACTGCATTGCATGGATTGCGATGTCATAATTTTGCATTAAATGATGCTTTGCATGGATTATGATGTCATAATTTTGCATTGCATACTGCATTGCATGGATTGTGATGTCATAATTTTGCATTGCATGGATTGTGATGTCATACTTTTGCATTAAATGATGCTATGCATGGATTATGATGTCATAATTTTGCATTGCATACCTCATTGAATGGATTGTGATGTCATAATTTTGCATTGCATACTGCATTGCATGGATTGTGATGTCATATTTTTGCATTGCATACTGCATTGCATGGATTGTGATGTCATAATTTTGCATTGCATACTGCATTGCATGGATTGTGATGTCATAATTTTGCATTAAATGATGCTTTGCATGGATTGTGATGTCATAATTTTGCATTAAATGATGCTTTGCATGGATTATGATGTCATAATTTTGCATTGCATACTGCATTGCATGGATTGTGATGTCATAATTTTGCATTGCATGGATTGTGATGTCATACTTTTGCATTAAATGATGCTTTGCATGGATTATGATGTCATAATTTTGCATTGCATACTGCATTGCATGGATTGCGATGTCATAATTTTGCATTAAATGATGCTTTGCATGGATTATGATGTCATAATTTTGCATTGCATACTGCATTGCATGGATTGTGATGTCATAATTTTGCATTGCATGGATTGTGATGTCATACTTTTGCATTAAATGATGCTTTGCATGGATTATGATGTCATAATTTTGCATTGCATACTGCATTGCATGGATTGTGATGTCATAATTTTGCATTGCATACTGCTTTGCATGGATTGTGATGTCATAATTTTGCATTAAATGATGCTTTGCATGGATTATGATGTCATAATTTTGCATTGCATACTGCATTGCATGGATTGTGATGTCATAATTTTGCATTGCATAGATTGTGATGTCATACTTTTGCATTAAATGATGCTTTGCATGGATTATGATGTCATAATTTTGCATTGCATACTGCATTGAATGGATTGTGATGTCATAATTTTGCATTAAATGATGCTTTGCATGGATTATGATGTCATAATTTTGCATTGCATACTGCATTGCATGGATTGTGATGTCATAATTTTGCATTGCATGGATTGTGATGTCATACTTTTGCATTAAATGATGCTTTGCATGGATTATGATGTCATAATTTTGCATTGCATACTGCATTGCATGGATTGTGATGTCATAATTTTGCATTGCATACTGCATTGCATGGATTGTGATGTCATAATTTTGCATTAAATGATGCTTTGCATGGATTATGATGTCATAATTTTGCATTGCATACTGCATTGCATGGATTGTGATGTCATACTTTTGCATTAAATGATGCTTTGCATGGATTATGATGTCATAATTTTGCATTGCATACTGCATTGCATGGATTGTGATGTCATAATTTTGCATCGCATACTGCATTGCATGGATTGTGATGTCATAATTTTGCATTAAATGATGCTTTGCATGGATTATGATGTCATTATTTTGCATTGCATACTGCATTGCATGGATTGTGATGTCATACTTTTGCATTAAATGATGCTTTGCATGGATTATGATGTCATAATTTTGCATTGCATATTGCATTGCATGGATTGTGATGTCATAATTTTGCATTGCATACTGCATTGCATGGATTGTGATGTCATAATTTTGCATTAAATGATGCTTTGCATGGATTATGATGTCATAATTTTGCATTGCATACTGCATTGCATGGATTGTGATGTCATAATTTTGCATTAAATGATGCTTTGCATGGATTATGATGTCATAATTTTGCATTGCATACTGCATTGCATGGATTGTGATGTCATAATTTTGCATTGCATGGATTGTGATGTCATACTTTTGCATTAAATGATGCTTTGCATGGATTATGATGTCATAATTTTGCATTGCATGGATTGTGATGTCATACTTTTGCATTAAATGATGCTTTGCATGGATTATGATGTCATAATTTTGCATTGCATACTGCATTGCATGGATTGTGATGTCATAATTTTGCATCGCATACTGCATTGCATGGATTGTGATGTCATAATTTTGCATTAAATGATGCTTTGCATGGATTATGATGTCATAATTTTGCATTGCATACTGCATTGCATGGATTGTGATGTCATAATTTTGCATTAAATGATGCTTTGCATGGATTATGATGTCATAATTTTGCATTGCATACTGCATTGCATGGATTGTGATGTCATAATTTTGCATTGCATGGATTGTGATGTCATACTTTTGCATTAAATGATGCTTTGCATGGATTATTATGTCATAATTTTGCATTGCATACTGCATTGCATGGATTGTGATGTCATAATTTTGCATTGCATACTGCATTGCATGGATTGTGATGTCATAATTTTGCATTAAATGATGCTTTGCATGGATTATGATGTCATAATTTTGCATTGCATACTGCATTGCATGGATTGTGATGTCATAATTTTGCATTAAATGATGCTTTGCATGGATTATGATGTCATAATTTTGCATTGCATACTGCATTGCATGGATTGTGATGTCATAATTTTGCATTAAATGATGCTTTGCATGGATTATGATGTCATAATTTTGCATTGCATACTGCATTGCATGGATTGTGATGTCATAATTTTGCATCGCATACTGCATTGCATGGATTGTGATGTCATAATTTTGCATTGCATACTGCATTGCATGGATTGTGATGTCATAATTTTGCATTGCATACTGCATTGCATGGATTGTGATGTCATAATGTTGCATTAAATGATGCTTTGCATGGATTGTGATGTCATAATGTTGCATTAAATGATGCTTTGCATGGATTATGATGTCATAATTTTGCATTGCATACTGCATTGCATGGATTGTGATGTCATAATTTTGCATTGCATAGATTGTGATGTCATACTTTTGCATTAAATGATGCTTTGCATGGATTATGATGTCATAATTTTGCATTGCATACTGCATTGAATGGATTGCGATGTCATAATTTTGCATTAAATGATGCTTTGCATGGATTATGATGTCATAATTTTGCATTGCATACTGCATTGCATGGATTGTGATGTCATAATTTTGCATTGCATGGATTGTGATGTCATACTTTTGCATTAAATGATGCTTTGCATGGATTATGATGTCATAATTTTGCATTGCATACTGCATTGCATGGATTGTGATGTCATAATTTTGCATTGCATACTGCATTGCATGGATTGTGATGTCATAATTTTGCATTAAATGATGCTTTGCATGGATTATGATGTCATAATTTTGCATTGCATACTGCATTGCATGGATTGTGATGTCATACTTTTGCATTAAATGATGCTTTGCATGGATTATGATGTCATAATTTTGCATTGCATACTGCATTGCATGGATTGTGATGTCATAATTTTGCATCGCATACTGCATTGCATGGATTGTGATGTCATAATTTTGCATTAAATGATGCTTTGCATGGATTATGATGTCATTATTTTGCATTGCATACTGCATTGCATGGATTGTGATGTCATACTTTTGCATTAAATGATGCTTTGCATGGATTATGATGTCATAATTTTGCATTGCATATTGCATTGCATGGATTGTGATGTCATAATTTTGCATTGCATACTGCATTGCATGGATTGTGATGTCATAATTTTGCATTAAATGATGCTTTGCATGGATTATGATGTCATAATTTTGCATTGCATACTGCATTGCATGGATTGTGATGTCATAATTTTGCATTAAATGATGCTTTGCATGGATTATGATGTCATAATTTTGCATTGCATACTGCATTGCATGGATTGTGATGTCATAATTTTGCATTGCATGGATTGTGATGTCATACTTTTGCATTAAATGATGCTTTGCATGGATTATGATGTCATAATTTTGCATTGCATGGATTGTGATGTCATACTTTTGCATTAAATGATGCTTTGCATGGATTATGATGTCATAATTTTGCATTGCATACTGCATTGCATGGATTGTGATGTCATAATTTTGCATCGCATACTGCATTGCATGGATTGTGATGTCATAATTTTGCATTAAATGATGCTTTGCATGGATTATGATGTCATAATTTTGCATTGCATACTGCATTGCATGGATTGTGATGTCATAATTTTGCATTAAATGATGCTTTGCATGGATTATGATGTCATAATTTTGCATTGCATACTGCATTGCATGGATTGTGATGTCATAATTTTGCATTGCATGGATTGTGATGTCATACTTTTGCATTAAATGATGCTTTGCATGGATTATTATGTCATAATTTTGCATTGCATACTGCATTGCATGGATTGTGATGTCATAATTTTGCATTGCATACTGCATTGCATGGATTGTGATGTCATAATTTTGCATTAAATGATGCTTTGCATGGATTATGATGTCATAATTTTGCATTGCATACTGCATTGCATGGATTGTGATGTCATAATTTTGCATTAAATGATGCTTTGCATGGATTATGATGTCATAATTTTGCATTGCATACTGCATTGCATGGATTGTGATGTCATAATTTTGCATTAAATGATGCTTTGCATGGATTATGATGTCATAATTTTGCATTGCATACTGCATTGCATGGATTGTGATGTCATAATTTTGCATCGCATACTGCATTGCATGGATTGTGATGTCATAATTTTGCATTGCATACTGCATTGCATGGATTGTGATGTCATAATTTTGCATTGCATACTGCATTGCATGGATTGTGATGTCATAATGTTGCATTAAATGATGCTTTGCATGGATTGTGATGTCATAATGTTGCATTAAATGATGCTTTGCATGGATTGTGATGTCATAATTTTGCATTGCATACTGCATTGCATTGATTGTGATGTCATAATTTTGCATTGCATGGATTGTGATGTCATACTTTTGCATTAAATGATGCTTTGCATGGATTATTATGTCATAATTTTGCATTGCATACTGCATTGCATGGATTGTGATGTCATAATTTTGCATTGCATACTGCATTGCATGGATTGTGATGTCATAATTTTGCATTAAATGATGCTTTGCATGGATTATGATGTCATAATTTTGCATTGCATACTGCATTGCATGGATTGTGATGTCATAATTTTGCATTAAATGATGCTTTGCATGGATTATGATGTCATAATTTTGCATTGCATACTGCATTGCATGGATTGTGATGTCATAATTTTGCATCGCATACTGCATTGCATGGATTGTGATGTCATAATTTTGCATTGCATACTGCATTGCATGGATTGTGATGTCATAATTTTGCATTGCATACTGCATTGCATGGATTGTGATGTCATAATGTTGCATTAAATGATGCTTTGCATGGATTGTGATGTCATAATGTTGCATTAAATGATGCTTTGCATGGATTGTGATGTCATAATTTTGCATTGCATACTGCATTGCACGGATTGTGATGTCATAATTTTGCATTGCATACTGCATTGCATGGATTGCGATGTCATAATTTTGCATTAAATGATGCTTTGCATGGATTATGATGTCATAATTTTGCATTGCATACTGCATTGCATGGATTGTGATGTCATAATTTTGCATCGCATACTGCATTGCATGGATTGTGATGTCATAATTTTGCATTGCATACTGCATTGCATGGATTGCGATGTCATAATTTTGCATTAAATGATGCTTTGCATGGATTATGATGTCATAATTTTGCATTGCATACTGCATTGCATGGATTGTGATGTCATAATTTTGCATCGCATACTGCATTGCATGGATTGTGATGTCATAATTTTGCATTGCATACTGCATTGCATGGATTGTGATGTCATAATTTTGCATCGCATACTGCATTGCATGGATTGTGATGTCATAATTTTGCATTGCATACTGCATTGCATGGATTGTGATGTCATAATTTTGCATTGCATACTGCATTGCATGGATTGTGATGTCATAATGTTGCATTAAATGATGCTTTGCATGGATTGTGATGTCATAATGTTGCATTAAATGATGCTTTGCATGGATTGTGATGTCATAATTTTGCATTGCATACTGCATTGCACGGATTGTGATGTCATAATTTTGCATTGCATACTGCATTGCATGGATTGCGATGTCATAATTTTGCATTAAATGATGCTTTGCATGGATTATGATGTCATAATTTTGCATTGCATACTGCATTGCATGGATTGTGATGTCATAATTTTGCATTGCATGGATTGTGATGTCATACTTTTGCATTAAATGATGCTTTGCATGGATTATGATGTCATAATTTTGCATTGCATACTGCATTGCATGGATTGTGATGTCATAATTTTGCATTGCATACTGCTTTGCATGGATTGTGATGTCATAATTTTGCATTAAATGATGCTTTGCATGGATTATGATGTCATAATTTTGCATTGCATACTGCATTGCATGGATTGTGATGTCATAATTTTGCATTGCATGGATTGTGATGTCATACTTTTGCATTAAATTATGCTTTGCATGGATTATGATGTCATAATTTTGCATTGCATACTGCATTGCATGGATTGCGATGTCATAATTTTGCATTAAATGATGCTTTGCATGGATTATGATGTCATAATTTTGCATTGCATACTGCATTGCATGGATTGTGATGTCATAATTTTGCATTGCATACTGCATTGCATGGATTGTGATGTCATAATTTTGCATTGCATACTGCATTGCATGGATTGTGATGTCATAATTTTGCATTGCATACTGCATTGCATGGATTGTGATGTCATAATGTTGCATTAAATGATGCTTTGCATGGATTGTGATGTCATAATTTTGCATTGCATACTGCATTGCATGGATTGTGATGTCATAATTTTGTATTAAATGATGCTTTGCATGGATTATGATGTCATAATTTTGCATTGCATTCTGCATTGCATGGATTGTGATGTCATAATTTTGCATTGCATACTGCATTGCATGGATTGTGATGTCATACTTTTGCATTAAATGATGCTTTGCATGGATTATGATGTCATAATTTTGCATTGCATACTGCATTGCATGGATTGTGATGTCATAATTTTGCATTAAATGATGCTTTGCATGGATTATGATGTCATAATTTTGCATTGCATACTGCATTGCATGGATTGTGATGTCATAATTTTGCATTAAATGATGATTTGCATGGATTATGATGTCATAATTTTGCATTGCATACTGCATTGCATGGATTGTGATGTCATAATTTTGTATCGCATACTGCATTGCATGGATTGTGATGTCATAATTTTGCATTAAATGATGCTTTGCATGGATTATGATGTCATTATTTTGCATTGCATACTGCATTGCATGGATTGTGATGTCATAATTTTGCAGTGCATGGATTGTGATGTCATACTTTTGCATTAAATGATGCTTTGCATGGATTATGATGTCATAATTTTGCATTGCATGGATTGTGATGTCATACTTTTGCATTAAATGATGCTTTGCATGGATTATGATGTCATAATTTTGCATTGCATACTGCATTGCATGGATTGTGATGTCATAATTTTGCATTGCATACTGCATTGCATGGATTGTGATGTCATAATTTTGCATTAAATGATGCTTTGCATGGATTATGATGTCATAATTTTGCATTGCATACTGCATTGCATGGATTGTGATGTCATAATTTTGCATTAAATGATGCTTTGCATGGATTATGATGTCATAATTTTGCATTGCATACTGCATTGCATGGATTGTGATGTCATAATTTTGTATCGCATACTGCATTGCATGGATTGTGATGTCATAATTTTGCATTAAATGATGCTTTGCATGGATTATGATGTCATTATTTTGCATTGCATACTGCATTGCATGGATTGTGATGTCATACTTTTGCATTAAATGATGCTTTGCATGGATTATGATGTCATAATTTTGCATTGCATACTGCATTGCATGGATTGTGATGTCATAATTTTGCATTGCATACTGCATTGCATGGATTGTGATGTCATAATTTTGCATTAAATGATGCTTTGCATGGATTATGATGTCATAATTTTGCATTGCATACTGCATTGCATGGATTGTGATGTCATAATTTTGCATTAAATGATGCTTTGCATGGATTATGATGTCATAATTTTGCATTGCATACTGCATTGCATGGATTGTGATGTCATAATTTTGCAGTGCATGGATTGTGATGTCATACTTTTGCATTAAATGATGCTTTGCATGGATTATGATGTCATAATTTTGCATTGCATGGATTGTGATGTCATACTTTTGCATTAAATGATGCTTTGCATGGATTATGATGTCATAATTTTGCATTGCATACTGCATTGCATGGATTGTGATGTCATAATTTTGCATTGCATACTGCATTGCATGGATTGTGATGTCATAATTTTGCATTAAATGATGCTTTGCATGGATTATGATGTCATAATTTTGCATTGCATACTGCATTGCATGGATTGTGATGTCATAATTTTGCATTGCATACTGCATTGCATGGATTGTGATGTCATAATTTTGCATTAAATGATGCTTTGCATGGATTATGATGTCATAATTTTGCATTGCATACTGCATTGCATGGATTGTGATGTCATAATTATGCATTGCATACTGCATTGCATGGATTGTGATGTCATACTTTTGCATTAAATGATGCTTTGCATGGATTATGATGTCATAATTTTGCATTGCATACTGCATTGCATGGATTGTGATGTCATAATTTTGCATTGCATACTGCATTGCATGGATTGTGATGTCATAATTTTGCATTAAATGATGCTTTGCATGGATTATGATGTCATAATTTTGCATTGCATACTGCATTGCATGGATTGTGATGTCATAATTATGCATTGCATACTGCATTGCATGGATTGTGATGTCATAATTTTGCATTAAATGATGCTTTGCATGGATTGTGATGTCATAATTTTGCATTAAATGATGCTTTGCATGGATTATGATGTCATAATTTTGCATTGCATACTGCATTGCATGGATTGTGATGTCATAATTTTGCAGTGCATGGATTGTGATGTCATACTTTTGCATTAAATGATGCTTTGCATGGATTATGATGTCATAATTTTGCATTGCATGGATTGTGATGTCATACTTTTGCATTAAATGATGCTTTGCATGGATTATGATGTCATAATTTTGCATTGCATACTGCATTGCATGGATTGTGATGTCATAATTTTGCATCGCATACTGCATTGCATGGATTGTGATGTCATAATTTTGCATTGCATATTGCATTGCATGGATTGTGATGTCATAATTTTGCATTGCATACTGCATTGCATGGATTGTGATGTCATAATTTTGCATTAAATGATGCTTTGCATGGATTGTGATGTCATAATTTTGCATTGCATACTGCATTGCATGGATTGTGATGTCATAATTTTGCATTAAATGATGCTTTGCATGGATTATGATGTCATAATTTTGCATTGCATACTGCATTGCATGGATTGTGATGTCATAATTTTGCATTGCATGGATTGTGATGTCATACTTTTGCATTAAATGATGCTTTGCATGGATTATGATGTCATAATTTTGCATTGCATGGATTGTGATGTCATACTTTTGCATTAAATGATGCTTTGCATGGATTATGATGTCATAATTTTGCATTGCATACTGCATTGCATGGATTGTGATGTCATAATTTTGCATCGCATACTGCATTGCATGGATTGTGATGTCATAATTTTGCATTAAATGATGCTTTGCATGGATTATGATGTCATAATTTTGCATTGCATACTGCATTGCATGGATTGTGATGTCATAATTTTGCATTAAATGATGCTTTGCATGGATTATGATGTCATAATTTTGCATTGCATACTGCATTGCATGGATTGTGATGTCATAATTTTGCATTGCATGGATTGTGATGTCATACTTTTGCATTAAATGATGCTTTGCATGGATTATTATGTCATAATTTTGCATTGCATACTGCATTGCATGGATTGTGATGTCATAATTTTGCATTGCATACTGCATTGCATGGATTGTGATGTCATAATTTTGCATTAAATGATGCTTTGCATGGATTATGATGTCATAATTTTGCATTGCATACTGCATTGCATGGATTGTGATGTCATAATTTTGCATTAAATGATGCTTTGCATGGATTATGATGTCATAATTTTGCATTGCATACTGCATTGCATGGATTGTGATGTCATAATTTTGCATTAAATGATGCTTTGCATGGATTATGATGTCATAATTTTGCATTGCATACTGCATTGCATGGATTGTGATGTCATAATTTTGCATCGCATACTGCATTGCATGGATTGTGATGTCATAATTTTGCATTGCATACTGCATTGCATGGATTGTGATGTCATAATCTTGCATTGCATACTGCATTGCATGGATTGTGATGTCATAATGTTGCATTAAATGATGCTTTGCATGGATTGTGATGTCATAATGTTGCATTAAATGATGCTTTGCATGGATTGTGATGTCATAATTTTGCATTGCATACTGCATTGCACGGATTGTGATGTCATAATTTTGCATTGCATACTGCATTGCATGGATTGCGATGTCATAATTTTGCATTAAATGATGCTTTGCATGGATTATGATGTCATAATTTTGCATTGCATACTGCATTGCATGGATTGTGATGTCATAATTTTGCATTGCATGGATTGTGATGTCATACTTTTGCATTAAATGATGCTTTGCATGGATTATGATGTCATAATTTTGCATTGCATACTGCATTGCATGGATTGTGATGTCATAATTTTGCATTGCATACTGCTTTGCATGGATTGTGATGTCATAATTTTGCATTAAATGATGCTTTGCATGGATTATGATGTCATAATTTTGCATTGCATACTGCATTGCATGGATTGTGATGTCATAATTTTGCATTGCATGGATTGTGATGTCATACTTTTGCATTAAATGATGCTTTGCATGGATTATGATGTCATAATTTTGCATTGCATACTGCATTGCATGGATTGCGATGTCATAATTTTGCATTAAATGATGCTTTGCATGGATTATGATGTCATAATTTTGCATTGCATACTGCATTGCATGGATTGTGATGTCATAATTTTGCATTGCATACTGCATTGCATGGATTGTGATGTCATAATTTTGCATTGCATACTGCATTGCATGGATTGTGATGTCATAATTTTGCATTGCATACTGCATTGCATGGATTGTGATGTCATAATGTTGCATTAAATGATGCTTTGCATGGATTGTGATGTCATAATTTTGCATTGCATACTGCATTGCATGGATTGTGATGTCATAATTTTGTATTAAATGATGCTTTGCATGGATTATGATGTCATAATTTTGCATTGCATTCTGCATTGCATGGATTGTGATGTCATAATTTTGCATTGCATACTGCATTGCATGGATTGTGATGTCATAATGTTGCATTAAATGATGCTTTGCATGGATTGTGATGTCATAATGTTGCATTAAATGATGCTTTGCATGGATTGTGATGTCATAATTTTGCATTGCATACTGCATTGCATGGACTGTGATGTCATAATTTTGCATTGCATACTGCATTGCATGGATTGTGATGTCATAATTTTGCATTGCATACTGCATTGCATGGATTGTGATGTCATAATGTTGCATTAAATGATGCTTTGCATGGATTGTGATGTCATAATGTTGCATTAAATGATGCTTTGCATGGATTGTGATGTCATAATTTTGCATTGCATACTGCATTGCATGGATTGTGATGTCATAATTTTGCATTGCATGGATTGTGATGTCATACTTTTGCATTAAATGATGCTTTGCATGGATTATTATGTCATAATTTTGCATTGCATACTGCATTGCATGGATTGTGATGTCATAATTTTGCATTGCATACTGCATTGCATGGATTGTGATGTCATAATTTTGCATTAAATGATGCTTTGCATGGATTATGATGTCATAATTTTGCATTGCATACTGCATTGCATGGATTGTGATGTCATAATTTTGCATTAAATGATGCTTTGCATGGATTATGATGTCATAATTTTGCATTGCATACTGCATTGCATGGATTGTGATGTCATAATTTTGCATCGCATACTGCATTGCATGGATTGTGATGTCATAATTTTGCATTGCATACTGCATTGCATGGATTGTGATGTCATAATTTTGCATTGCATACTGCATTGCATGGATTGTGATGTCATAATGTTGCATTAAATGATGCTTTGCATGGATTGTGATGTCATAATGTTGCATTAAATGATGCTTTGCATGGATTGTGATGTCATAATTTTGCATTGCATACTGCATTGCACGGATTGTGATGTCATAATTTTGCATTGCATACTGCATTGCATGGATTGCGATGTCATAATTTTGCATTAAATGATGCTTTGCATGGATTATGATGTCATAATTTTGCATTGCATACTGCATTGCATGGATTGTGATGTCATAATTTTGCATCGCATACTGCATTGCATGGATTGTGATGTCATAATTTTGCATTGCATACTGCATTGCATGGATTGCGATGTCATAATTTTGCATTAAATGATGCTTTGCATGGATTATGATGTCATAATTTTGCATTGCATACTGCATTGCATGGATTGTGATGTCATAATTTTGCATCGCATACTGCATTGCATGGATTGTGATGTCATAATTTTGCATTGCATACTGCATTGCATGGATTGTGATGTCATAATTTTGCATTGCATACTGCATTGCATGGATTGTGATGTCATAATGTTGCATTAAATGATGCTTTGCATGGATTGTGATGTCATAATGTTGCATTAAATGATGCTTTGCATGGATTGTGATGTCATAATTTTGCATTGCATACTGCATTGCACGGATTGTGATGTCATAATTTTGCATTGCATACTGCATTGCATGGATTGCGATGTCATAATTTTGCATTAAATGATGCTTTGCATGGATTATGATGTCATAATTTTGCATTGCATACTGCATTGCATGGATTGTGATGTCATAATTTTGCATTGCATGGATTGTGATGTCATACTTTTGCATTAAATGATGCTTTGCATGGATTATGATGTCATAATTTTGCATTGCATACTGCATTGCATGGATTGTGATGTCATAATTTTGCATTGCATACTGCTTTGCATGGATTGTGATGTCATAATTTTGCATTAAATGATGCTTTGCATGGATTATGATGTCATAATTTTGCATTGCATACTGCATTGCATGGATTGTGATGTCATAATTTTGCATTGCATGGATTGTGATGTCATACTTTTGCATTAAATTATGCTTTGCATGGATTATGATGTCATAATTTTGCATTGCATACTGCATTGCATGGATTGCGATGTCATAATTTTGCATTAAATGATGCTTTGCATGGATTATGATGTCATAATTTTGCATTGCATACTGCATTGCATGGATTGTGATGTCATAATTTTGCATTGCATACTGCATTGCATGGATTGTGATGTCATAATTTTGCATTGCATACTGCATTGCATGGAT
The DNA here is from genome assembly GCF_028390025.1 of Pseudophryne corroboree. Classification (NCBI taxonomy): domain Eukaryota; kingdom Metazoa; phylum Chordata; class Amphibia; order Anura; family Myobatrachidae; genus Pseudophryne; species Pseudophryne corroboree. The sequence goes on from NW_026968772.1 coordinate 22,209, forward strand.
TGTGATGTCATAATGTTGCATTAAATGATGCTTTGCATGGATTGTGATGTCATAATTTTGCATTGCATACTGCATTGCATGGATTGTGATGTCATAATTTTGTATTAAATGATGCTTTGCATGGATTATGATGTCATAATTTTGCATTGCATTCTGCATTGCATGGATTGTGATGTCATAATTTTGCATTGCATACTGCATTGCATGGATTGTGATGTCATACTTTTGCATTAAATGATGCTTTGCATGGATTATGATGTCATAATTTTGCATTGCATACTGCATTGCATGGATTGTGATGTCATAATTTTGCATTGCATACTGCATTGCATGGATTGTGATGTCATAATTTTGCATTAAATGATGCTTTGCATGGATTATGATGTCATAATTTTGCATTGCATACTGCATTGCATGGATTGTGATGTCATAATTTTGCATTAAATGATGCTTTGCATGGATTATGATGTCATAATTTTGCATTGCATACTGCATTGCATGGATTGTGATGTCATAATTTTGTATCGCATACTGCATTGCATGGATTGTGATGTCATAATTTTGCATTAAATGATGCTTTGCATGGATTATGATGTCATTATTTTGCATTGCATACTGCATTGCATGGATTGTGATGTCATAATTTTGCAGTGCATGGATTGTGATGTCATACTTTTGCATTAAATGATGCTTTGCATGGATTATGATGTCATAATTTTGCATTGCATGGATTGTGATGTCATACTTTTGCATTAAATGATGCTTTGCATGGATTATGATGTCATAATTTTGCATTGCATACTGCATTGCATGGATTGTGATGTCATAATTTTGCATTGCATACTGCATTGCATGGATTGTGATGTCATAATTTTGCATTAAATGATGCTTTGCATGGATTATGATGTCATAATTTTGCATTGCATACTGCATTGCATGGATTGTGATGTCATAATTTTGCATTAAATGATGCTTTGCATGGATTATGATGTCATAATTTTGCATTGCATACTGCATTGCATGGATTGTGATGTCATAATTTTGTATCGCATACTGCATTGCATGGATTGTGATGTCATAATTTTGCATTAAATGATGCTTTGCATGGATTATGATGTCATTATTTTGCATTGCATACTGCATTGCATGGATTGTGATGTCATACTTTTGCATTAAATGATGCTTTGCATGGATTATGATGTCATAATTTTGCATTGCATACTGCATTGCATGGATTGTGATGTCATAATTTTGCATTGCATACTGCATTGCATGGATTGTGATGTCATAATTTTGCATTAAATGATGCTTTGCATGGATTATGATGTCATAATTTTGCATTGCATACTGCATTGCATGGATTGTGATGTCATAATTTTGCATTAAATATTGCTTTGCATGGATTATGATGTCATAATTTTGCATTGCATACTGCATTGCATGGATTGTGATGTCATAATTTTGCAGTGCATGGATTGTGATGTCATACTTTTGCATTAACTGATGCTTTGCATGGATTATGATGTCATAATTTTGCATTGCATGGATTGTGATGTCATACTTTTGCATTAAATGATGCTTTGCATGGATTATGATGGCATAATTTTGCATTGCATACTGCATTGCATGGATTGTGATGTCATAATTTTGCATTGCACACTGCATTGCATGGATTGTGATGTCATAATTTTGCATTAAATGATGCTTTGCATGGATTATGATGTCATAATTTTGCATTGCATACTGCATTGCATGGATTGTGATGTCATAATTTTGCATTGCATACTGCATTGCATGGATTGTGATGTCATAATTTTGCATTAAATGATGCTTTGCATGGATTATGATGTCATAATTTTGCATTGCATACTGCATTGCATGGATTGTGATGTCATAATTATGCATTGCATACTGCATTGCATGGATTGTGATGTCATACTTTTGCATTAAATGATGCTTTGCATGGATTATGATGTCATAATTTTGCATTGCATACTGCATTGCATGGATTGTGATGTCATAATTTTGCATTGCATACTGCATTGCATGGATTGTGATGTCATAATTTTGCATTAAATGATGCTTTGCATGGATTATGATGTCATAATTTTGCATTGCATACTGCATTGCATGGATTGTGATGTCATAATTATGCATTGCATACTGCATTGCATGGATTGTGATGTCATAATTTTGCATTAAATGATGCTTTGCATGGATTGTGATGTCATAATTTTGCATTAAATGATGCTTTGCATGGATTATGATGTCATAATTTTGCATTGCATACTGCATTGCATGGATTGTGATGTCATAATTTTGCAGTGCATGGATTGTGATGTCATACTTTTGCATTAAATGATGCTTTGCATGGATTATGATGTCATAATTTTGCATTGCATGGATTGTGATGTCATACTTTTGCATTAAATGATGCTTTGCATGGATTATGATGTCATAATTTTGCATTGCATACTGCATTGCATGGATTGTGATGTCATAATTTTGCATTGCATACTGCATTGCATGGATTGTGATGTCATAATTTTGCATTAAATGATGCTTTGCATGGATTATGATGTCATAATTTTGCATTGCATACTGCATTGCATGGATTGTGATGTCATAATTTTGCATTAAATGATGCTTTGCATGGATTATGATGTCATAATTTTGCATTGCATACTGCATTGCATGGATTGTGATGTCATAATTTTGCATTGCATGGATTATGATGTCATAATTTTGCATTGCATACTGCATTGCATGGATTGTGATGTCATAATTTTGCATTAAATGATGCTTTGCATGGATTATGATGTCATAATTTTGCATTGCATACTGCATTGCATGGATTGTGATGTCATAATTTTGTATCGCATACTGCATTGCATGGATTGTGATGTCATAATTTTGCATTAAATGATGCTTTGCATGGATTATGATGTCATTATTTTGCATTGCATACTGCATTGCATGGATTGTGATGTCATAATTTTGCAGTGCATGGATTGTGATGTCATACTTTTGCATTAAATGATGCTTTGCATGGATTATGATGTCTTAATTTTGCATTGCATGGATTGTGATGTCATACTTTTGCATTAAATGATGCTTTGCATGGATTATGATGTCATAATTTTGCATTGCATACTGCATTGCATGGATTGTGATGTCATAATTTTGCATTGCATACTGCATTGCATGGATTGTGATGTCATAATTTTGCATTAAATGATGCTTTGCATGGATTATGATGTCATAATTTTGCATTGCATACTGCATTGCATGGATTGTGATGTCATAATTATGCATTGCATACTGCATTGCATGGATTGTGATGTCATAATTTTGCATTAAATGATGCTTTGCATGGATTATGATGTCATAATTTTGCATTGCATACTGCATTGCATGGATTGTGATGTCATAATTTTGCATTAAATGATGCTTTGCATGGATTATGATGTCATAATTTTGCATTGCATACTGCATTGCATGGATTGTGATGTCATAATTTTGCATCGCATACTGCATTGCATGGATTGTGATGTCATAATTTTGCATTAAATGATGCTTTGCATGGATTATGATGTCATTATTTTGCATTGCATACTGCATTGCATGGATTGTGATGTCATAATTTTGCATTAAATGATGCTTTGCATGGATTGTGATGTCATAATTTTGCATTAAATGATGCTTTGCATGGATTATGATGTCATAATTTTGCATTGCATACTGCATTGCATGGATTGTGATGTCATAATTTTGCAGTGCATGGATTGTGATGTCATACTTTTGCATTAAATGATGCTTTGCATGGATTATGATGTCATAATTTTGCATTGCATGGATTGTGATGTCATACTTTTGCATTAAATGATGCTTTGCATGGATTATGATGTCATAATTTTGCATTGCATACTGCATTGCATGGATTGTGATGTCATAATTTTGCATTGCATACTGCATTGCATGGATTGTGATGTCATAATTTTGCATTAAATGATGCTTTGCATGGATTATGATGTCATAATTTTGCATTGCATACTGCATTGCATGGATTGTGATGTCATAATTTTGCATTAAATGATGCTTTGCATGGATTATGATGTCATAATTTTGCATTGCATACTGCATTGCATGGATTGTGATGTCATAATTTTGTATCGCATACTGCATTGCATGGATTGTGATGTCATAATTTTGCATTAAATGATGCTTTGCATGGATTATGATGTCATTATTTTGCATTGCATACTGCATTGCATGGATTGTGATGTCATAATTTTGCAGTGCATGGATTGTGATGTCATACTTTTGCATTAAATGATGCTTTGCATGGATTATGATGTCTTAATTTTGCATTGCATGGATTGTGATGTCATACTTTTGCATTAAATGATGCTTTGCATGGATTATGATGTCATAATTTTGCATTGCATACTGCATTGCATGGATTGTGATGTCATAATTTTGCATTGCATACTGCATTGCATGGATTGTGATGTCATAATTTTGCATTAAATGATGCTTTGCATGGATTATGATGTCATAATTTTGCATTGCATACTGCATTGCATGGATTGTGATGTCATAATTATGCATTGCATACTGCATTGCATGGATTGTGATGTCATAATTTTGCATTAAATGATGCTTTGCATGGATTATGATGTCATAATTTTGCATTGCATACTGCATTGCATGGATTGTGATGTCATAATTTTGCATTAAATGATGCTTTGCATGGATTATGATGTCATAATTTTGCATTGCATACTGCATTGCATGGATTGTGATGTCATAATTTTGCATCGCATACTGCATTGCATGGATTGTGATGTCATAATTTTGCATTAAATGATGCTTTGCATGGATTATGATGTCATTATTTTGCATTGCATACTGCATTGCATGGATTGTGATGTCATAATTTTGCATTAAATGATGCTTTGCATGGATTATGATGTCATAATTTTGCATTGCATACTGCATTGCATGGATTGTGATGTCATAATTTTGCATTGCATGGATTGTGATGTCATACTTTTGCATTAAATGATGCTTTGCATGGATTATGATGTCATAATTTTGCATTGCATACCTCATTGCATGGATTGTGATGTCATAATTTTGCATTGCATACTGCATTGCATGGATTGTGATGTCATAATTTTGCATTGCATACTGCATTGCATGGATTGTGATGTCATAATTTTGCATTGCATACTGCATTGCATGGATTGTGATGTCATAATGTTGCATTAAATGATGCTTTGCATGGATTGTGATGTCATAATGTTGCATTAAATGATGCTTTGCATGGATTGTGATGTCATAATTTTGCATTGCATACTGCATTGCATGGATTGTGATGTCATAATTTTGCATTAAATGATGCTTTGCATGGATTGTGATGTCATAATTTTGCATTAAATGATGCTTTGCATGGATTATGATGTCATAATTTTGCATTGCATACTGCATTGCATGGATTGTGATGTCATAATTTTGCATTGCATGGATTGTGATGTCATACTTTTGCATTAAATGATGCTTTGCATGGATTATAATGTCATAATTTTGCATTGCATACTGCATTGCATGGATTGTGATGTCATAATTTTGCATTGCATGGATTGTGATGTCATACTTTTGCATTAAATGATGCTTTGCATGGATTATGATGTCATAATTTTGCATTGCATACTGCATTGCATGGATTGTGATGTCATAATTTTGCATTGCATACTGCATTGCATGGATTGTGATGTCATAATTTTGCATTAAATGATGCTTTGCATGGATTATGATGTCATAATTTTGCATTGCATACTGCATTGCATGGATTGTGATGTCATAATTATGCATTGCATACTGCATTGCATGGATTATGATGTCATTATTTTGCATTGCATACTGCATTGCATGGATTGTGATGTCATAATTTTGCATTAAATGATGCTTTGCATGGATTATGATGTCATAATTTTGCATTGCATACCTCATTGCATGGATTGTGATGTCATAATTTTGTATTGCATACTGCATTGCATGGATTGTGATGTCATAATTTTGCATTGCATACTGCATTGCATGGATTGTGATGTCATAATTTTGCATTGCATACTGCATTGCATGGATTGTGATGTCATAATGTTGCATTAAATGATGCTTTGCATGGATTGTGATGTCATAATGTTGCATTAAATGATGCTTTGCATGGATTATGATGTCATAATTTTGCATTGCATACTGCATTGCATGGATTGTGATGTCATAATTTTGCATTGCATACTGCATTGCATGGATTGTGATGTCATAATTTTGCATTAAATGATGCTTTGCATGGATTATGATGTCATAATTTTGCATTGCATACTGCATTGCATGGATTGTGATGTCATAATTATGCATTGCATACTGCATTGCATGGATTGTGATGTCATAATTTTGCATTAAATGATGCTTTGCATGGATTATGATGTCATAATTTTGCATTGCATACTGCATTGCATGGATTGTGATGTCATAATTTTGCAGTGCATGGATTGTGATGTCATACTTTTGCATTAAATGATGCTTTGCATGGATTATGATGTCATAATTTTGCATTGCATGGATTGTGATGTCATACTTTTGCATTAAATGATGCTTTGCATGGATTATGATGTCATAATTTTGCATTGCATACTGCATTGCATGGATTGTGATGTCATAATTTTGCATTGCATGGATTGTGATGTCATACTTTTGCATTAAATGATGCTTTGCATGGATTATGATGTCATAATTTTGCATTGCATACCTCATTGCATGGATTGTGATGTCATAATTTTGCATTGCATACTGCATTGCATGGATTGTGATGTCATAATTTTGCATTGCATACTGCATTGCATGGATTGTGATGTCATAATTTTGCATTGCATACTGCATTGCATGGATTGTGATGTCATAATGTTGCATTAAATGATGCTTTGCATGGATTGTGATGTCATAATGTTGCATTAAATGATGCTTTGCATGGATTGTGATGTCATAATTTTGCATTGCATACTGCATTGCATGGATTGTGATGTCATAATTTTGCATTAAATGATGCTTTGCATGGATTGTGATGTCATAATTTTGCATTAAATGATGCTTTGCATGGATTATGATGTCATAATTTTGCATTGCATACTGCATTGCATGGATTGTGATGTCATAATTTTGCATTGCATGGATTGTGATGTCATACTTTTGCATTAAATGATGCTTTGCATGGATTATGATGTCATAATTTTGCATTGCATACTGCATTGCATGGATTGCGATGTCATAATTTTGCATTAAATGATGCTTTGCATGGATTATGATGTCATACTTTTGCATTGCATACTGCATTGCATGGATTGTGATGTCATAATTTTGCATTGCATGGATTGTGATGTCATACTTTTGCATTAAATGATGCTTTGCATGGATTATGATGTCATAATTTTGCATTGCATACTGCATTGCATGGATTGTGATGTCATAATTTTGCATTGCATGGATTGTGATGTCATACTTTTGCATTAAATGATGCTTTGCATGGATTATGATGTCATAATTTTGCATTGCATACTGCATTGCATGGATTGTGATGTCATAATTTTGCATTGCATACTGCATTGCATGGATTGTGATGTCATAATTTTGCATTAAATGATGCTTTGCATGGAATATGATGTCATAATTTTGCATTGCATACTGCATTGCATGGATTGTGATGTCATAATTATGCATTGCATACTGCATTGCATGGATTATGATGTCATTATTTTGCATTGCATACTGCATTGCATGGATTGTGATGTCATAATTTTGCATTAAATGATGCTTTGCATGGATTATGATGTCATAATTTTGCATTGCATACCTCATTGCATGGATTGTGATGTCATAATTTTGTATTGCATACTGCATTGCATGGATTGTGATGTCATAATTTTGCATTGCATACTGCATTGCATGGATTGTGATGTCATAATTTTGCATTGCATACTGCATTGCATGGATTGTGATGTCATAATGTTGCATTAAATGATGCTTTGCATGGATTGTGATGTCATAATGTTGCATTAAATGATGCTTTGCATGGATTGTGATGTCATAATTTTGCATTGCATACTGCATTGCATGGATTGTGATGTCATAATTTTGCATTAAATGATGCTTTGCATGGATTATGATGTCATAATTTTGCATTGCATACTGCATTGCATGGATTGTGATGTCATAATTTTGCATTAAATGATGCTTTGCATGGATTATGATGTCATAATTTTGCATTGCATACTGCATTGCATGGATTGTGATGTCATAATTTTGCATTGCATACTGCATTGCATGGATTGTGATGTCATAATTTTGCATTAAATGATGCTTTGCATGGATTATGATGTCATAATTTTGCATTGCATACTGCATTGCATGGATTGTGATGTCATAATTTTGCATTAAATGATGCTTTGCATGGATTATGATGTCATAATTTTGCATTGCATACTGCATTGCATGGATTGTGATGTCATAATTTTGCATCGCATACTGCATTGCATGGATTGTGATGTCATAATTTTGCATTAAATGATGCTTTGCATGGATTATGATGTCATTATTTTGCATTGCATACTGCATTGCATGGATTGTGATGTCATAATTTTGCATTAAATGATGCTTTGCATGGATTATGATGTCATAATTTTGCATTGCATACTGCATTGCATGGATTGTGATGTCATAATTTTGCATTGCATGGATTGTGATGTCATACTTTTGCATTAAATGATGCTATGCATGGATTATGATGTCATAATTTTGCATTGCATACCTCATTGAATGGATTGTGATGTCATAATTTTGCATTGCATACTGCATTGCATGGATTGTGATGTCATAATTTTGCATTGCATACTGCATTGCATGGATTGTGATGTCATAATTTTGCATTGCATACTGCATTGCATGGATTGTGATGTCATAATTTTGCATTAAATGATGCTTTGCATGGATTGTGATGTCATAATTTTGCATTAAATGATGCTTTGCATGGATTATGATGTCATAATTTTGCATTGCATACTGCATTGCATGGATTGTGATGTCATAATTTTGCATTGCATGGATTGTGATGTCATACTTTTGCATTAAATGATGCTTTGCATGGATTATGATGTCATAATTTTGCATTGCATACTGCATTGCATAGATTGCGATGTCATAATTTTGCATTAAATGATGCTTTGCATGGATTATGATGTCATAATTTTGCATTGCATACTGCATTGCATGGATTGTGATGTCATAATTTTGCATTGCATGGATTGTGATGTCATACTTTTGCATTAAATGATGCTTTGCATGGATTATGATGTCATAATTTTGCATTGCATACTGCATTGCATGGATTGTGATGTCATAATTTTGCATTGCATACTGCTTTGCATGGATTGTGATGTCATAATTTTGCATTAAATGATGCTTTGCATGGATTATGATGTCATAATTTTGCATTGCATACTGCATTGCATGGATTGTGATGTCATAATTTTGCATTGCATGGATTGTGATGTCATACTTTTGCATTAAATTATGCTTTGCATGGATTGTGATGTCATAATTTTGCATTGCATACTGCATTGCATGGATTGCGATGTCATAATTTTGCATTAAATGATGCTTTGCATGGATTATGATGTCATAATTTTGCATTGCATACTGCATTGCATGGATTGTGATGTCATAATTTTGCATTGCATGGATTGTGATGTCATAATTTTGCATTAAATGATGCTTTGCATGGATTATGATGTCATAATTTTGCATTGCATACTGCATTGCATGGATTGTGATGTCATAATTTTGCATTAAATGATGCTTTGCATGGATTATGATGTCATAATTTTGCATTGCATACTGCATTGCATGGATTGTGATGTCATAATTTTGTATCGCATACTGCATTGCATGGATTGTGATGTCATAATTTTGCATTAAATGATGCTTTGCATGGATTATGATGTCATTATTTTGCATTGCATACTGCATTGCATGGATTGTGATGTCATACTTTTGCATTAAATGATGCTTTGCATGGATTATGATGTCATAATTTTGCATTGCATACTGCATTGCATGGATTGTGATGTCATAATTTTGCATTGCATACTGCATTGCATGGATTGTGATGTCATAAGTTTGCATTAAATGATGCTTTGCATGGATTATGATGTCATAATTTTGCATTGCATACTGCATTGCATGGATTGTGATGTCATAATTTTGTATCGCATACTGCATTGCATGGATTGTGATGTCATAATTTTGCATTAAATGATGCTTTGCATGGATTATGATGTCATTATTTTGCATTGCATACTGCATTGCATGGATTGTGATGTCATACTTTTGCATTAAATGATGCTTTGCATGGATTATGATGTCATAATTTTGCATTGCATACTGCATTGCATGGATTGTGATGTCATAATTTTGCATTGCATACTGCATTGCATGGATTGTGATGTCATAATTTTGCATTAAATGATGCTTTGCATGGATTATGATGTCATAATTTTGCATTGCATACTGCATTGCATGGATTGTGATGTCATAATTTTGCATTAAATGATGCTTTGCATGGATTATGATGTCATAATTTTGCATTGCATACTGCATTGCATGGATTGTGATGTCATAATTTTGCAGTGCATGGATTGTGATGTCATACTTTTGCATTAAATGATGCTTTGCATGGATTATGATGTCATAATTTTGCATTGCATGGATTGTGATGTCATACTTTTGCATTAAATGATGCTTTGCATGGATTATGATGTCATAATTTTGCATTGCATACTGCATTGCATGGATTGTGATGTCATAATTTTGCATTGCATACTGCATTGCATGGATTGTGATGTCATAATTTTGCATTAAATGATGCTTTGCATGGATTATGATGTCATAATTTTGCATTGCATACTGCATTGCATGGATTGTGATGTCATAATTATGCATTGCATACTGCATTGCATGGATTGTGATGTCATAATTTTGCATTAAATGATGCTTTGCATGGATTATGATGTCATAATTTTGCATTGCATACTGCATTGCATGGATTGTGATGTCATAATTTTGCATTAAATGATGCTTTGCATGGATTATGATGTCATAATTTTGCATTGCATACTGCATTGCATGGATTGTGATGTCATAATTTTGCATCGCATACTGCATTGCATGGATTGTGATGTCATAATTTTGCATTAAATGATGCTTTGCATGGATTATGATGTCATTATTTTGCATTGCATACTGCATTGCATGGATTGTGATGTCATAATTTTGCATTAAATGATGCTTTGCATGGATTATGATGTCATAATTTTGCATTGCATACTGCATTGCATGGATTGTGATGTCATAATTTTGCATTGCATGGATTGTGATGTCATACTTTTGCATTAAATGATGCTTTGCATGGATTATGATGTCATAATTTTGCATTGCATACCTCATTGCATGGATTGTGATGTCATAATTTTGCATTGCATACTGCATTGCATGGATTGTGATGTCATAATTTTGCATTGCATACTGCATTGCATGGATTGTGATGTCATAATTTTGCATTGCATACTGCATTGCATGGATTGTGATGTCATAATGTTGCATTAAATGATGCTTTGCATGGATTGTGATGTCATAATGTTGCATCAAATGATGCTTTGCATGGATTGTGATGTCATAATTTTGCATTGCATACTGCATTGCATGGATTGTGATGTCATAATTTTGCATTAAATGATGCTTTGCATGGATTGTGATGTCATAATTTTGCATTAAATGATGCTTTGCATGGATTATGATGTCATAATTTTGCATTGCATACTGCATTGCATGGATTGTGATGTCATAATTTTGCATTGCATGGATTGTGATGTCATACTTTTGCATTAAATGATGCTTTGCATGGATTATGATGTCATAATTTTGCATTGCATACTGCATTGCATGGATTGCAATGTCATAATTTTGCATTAAATGATGCTTTGCATGGATTATGATGTCATAATTTTGCATTGCATACTGCATTGCATGGATTGTGATGTCATAATTTTGCATTGCATGGATTGTGATGTCATACTTTTGCATTAAATGATGCTTTGCATGGATTATGATGTCATAATTTTGCATTGCATACTGCATTGCATGGATTGTGATGTCATAATTTTGCATTGCATACTGCTTTGCATGGATTGTGATGTCATAATTTTGCATTAAATGATGCTTTGCATGGATTATGATGTCATAATTTTGCATTGCATACTGCATTGCATGGATTGTGATGTCATAATTTTGCATTGCATGGATTGTGATGTCATACTTTTGCATTAAATGATGCTTTGCATGGATTATGATGTCATAATTTTGCATTGCATACTGCATTGCATGGATTGCGATGTCATAATTTTGCATTAAATGATGCTTTGCATGGATTATGATGTCATAATTTTGCATTGCATACTGCATTGCATGGATTGTGATGTCATAATTTTGCATTGCATGGATTGTGATGTCATACTTTTGCATTAAATGATGCTTTGCATGGATTATGATGTCATAATTTTGCATTGCATACTGCATTGCATGGATTGTGATGTCATAATTTTGCATTGCATACTGCATTGCATGGATTGTGATGTCATAATTTTGCATTAAATGATGCTTTGCATGGATTATGATGTCATAATTTTGCATTGCATACTGCATTGCATGGATTGTGATGTCATAATTATGCATTGCATACTGCATTGCATGGATTGTGATGTCATACTTTTGCATTAAATGATGATTTGCATGGATTATGATGTCATAATTTTGCATTGCATACTGCATTGCATGGATTGTGATGTCATAATTTTGCATTGCATACTGCATTGCATGGATTGTGATGTCATAATTTTGCATTAAATGATGCTTTGCATGGATTATAATGTCATAATTTTGCATTGCATACTGCATTGCATGGATTGTGATGTCATAATTTTGCATGAAATGATGCTTTGCATGGATTATGATGTCATAATTTTGCATTGCATACTGCATTGCATGGATTGTGATGTCATAATTTTGCAGTGCATGGATTGTGATGTCATACTTTTGCATTAAATGATGCTTTGCATGGATTATGATGTCATAATTTTGCATTGCATGGATTGTGATGTCATACTTTTGCATTAAATGATGCTTTGCATGGATTATGATGTAATAATTTTGCATTGCATACTGCATTGCATGGATTGTGATGTCATAATTTTGCATTGCATACTGCATTGCATGGATTGTGATGTCATAATTTTGCATTAAATGATGCTTTGCATGGATTATGATGTCATAATTTTGCATTGCATACTGCATTGCATGGATTGTGATGTCATAATTTTGTATCGCATACTGCATTGCATGGATTGTGATGTCATAATTTTGCATTAAATGATGCTTTGCATGGATTATGATGTCATTATTTTGCATTGCATACTGCATTGCATGGATTGTGATGTCATAATTTTGCAGTGCATGGATTGTGATGTCATACTTTTGCATTAAATGATGCTTTGCATGGATTATGATGTCATAATTTTGCATTGCATGGATTGTGATGTCATACTTTTGCATTAAATGATGCTTTGCATGGATTATGATGTCATAATTTTGCATTGCATACTGCATTGCATGGATTGTGATGTCATAATTTTGCATTGCATACTGCATTGCATGGATTGTGATGTCATAATTTTGCATTAAATGATGCTTTGCATGGATTATGATGTCATAATTTTGCATTGCATACTGCATTGCATGGATTGTGATGTCATAATTTTGCATTAAATGATGCTTTGCATGGATTATGATGTCATAATTTTGCATTGCATACTGCATTGCATGGATTGTGATGTCATAATTTTGTATCGCATACTGCATTGCATGGATTGTGATGTCATAATTTTGCATTAAATGATGCTTTGCATGGATTATGATGTCATTATTTTGCATTGCATACTGCATTGCATGGATTGTGATGTCATACTTTTGCATTAAATGATGCTTTGCATGGATTATGATGTCATAATTTTGCATTGCATACTGCATTGCATGGATTGTGATGTCATAATTTTGCATTAAATGATGCTTTGCATGGATTATGATGTCATAATTTTGCATTGCATACTGCATTGCATGGATTGTGATGTCATAATTTTGCATTAAATGATGCTTTGCATGGATTATGATGTCATAATTTTGCATTGCATACTGCATTGCATGGATTGTGATGTCATAATTTTGCAGTGCATGGATTGTGATGTCATACTTTTGCATTAAATGATGCTTTGCATGGATTATGATGTCATAATTTTGCATTGCATACTGCATTGCATGGATTGTGATGTCATAATTTTGCATTGCATACTGCATTGCATGGATTGTGATGTCATAATTTTGCATTAAATGATGCTTTGCATGGATTATGATGTCATAATTTTGCATTGCATACTGCATTGCATGGATTGTGATGTCATAATTTTGCATTAAATGATGCTTTGCATGGATTATGATGTCATAATTTTGCATTGCATACTGCATTGCATGGATTGTGATGTCATAATTTTGTATCGCATACTGCATTGCATGGATTGTGATGTCATAATTTTGCATTAAATGATGCTTTGCATGGATTATGATGTCATTATTTTGCATTGCATACTGCATTGCATGGATTGTGATGTCATACTTTTGCATTAAATGATGCTTTGCATGGATTATGATGTCATAATTTTGCATTGCATACTGCATTGCATGGATTGTGATGTCATAATTTTGCATTAAATGATGCTTTGCATGGATTATGATGTCATAATTTTGCATTGCATACTGCATTGCATGGATTGTGATGTCATAATTTTGCATTAAATGATGCTTTGCATGGATTATGATGTCATAATTTTGCATTGCATACTGCATTGCATGGATTGTGATGTCATAATTTTGCAGTGCATGGATTGTGATGTCATACTTTTGCATTAAATGATGCTTTGCATGGATTATGATGTCATAATTTTGCATTGCATACTGCATTGCATGGATTGTGATGTCATAATTTTGCATTGCATACTGCATTGCATGGATTGTGATGTCATAATTTTGCATTAAATGATGCTTTGCATGGATTATGATGTCATAATTTTGCATTGCATACTGCATTGCATGGATTGTGATGTCATAATTTTGCATTAAATGATGCTTTGCATGGATTATGATGTCATAATTTTGCATTGCATACTGCATTGCATGGATTGTGATGTCATAATTTTGTATCGCATACTGCATTGCATGGATTGTGATGTCATAATTTTGCATTAAATGATGCTTTGCATGGATTATGATGTCATTATTTTGCATTGCATACTGCATTGCATGGATTGTGATGTCATACTTTTGCATTAAATGATGCTTTGCATGGATTATGATGTCATAATTTTGCATTGCATACTGCATTGCATGGATTGTGATGTCATAATTTTGCATTAAATGATGCTTTGCATGGATTATGATGTCATAATTTTGCATTGCATACTGCATTGCATGGATTGTGATGTCATAATTTTGCATTAAATGATGCTTTGCATGGATTATGATGTCATAATTTTGCATTGCATACTGCATTGCATGGATTGTGATGTCATAATTTTGCAGTGCATGGATTGTGATGTCATACTTTTGCATTAAATGATGCTTTGCATGGATTATGATGTCATAATTTTGCATTGCATACTGCATTGCATGGATTGTGATGTCATAATTTTGCATTGCATACTGCATTGCATGGATTGTGATGTCATAATTTTGCATTAAATGATGCTTTGCATGGATTATGATGTCATAATTTTGCATTGCATACTGCATTGCATGGATTGTGATGTCATAATTTTGCATTAAATGATGCTTTGCATGGATTATGATGTCATAATTTTGCATTGCATACTGCATTGCATGGATTGTGATGTCATAATTTTGTATCGCATACTGCATTGCATGGATTGTGATGTCATAATTTTGCATTAAATGATGCTTTGCATGGATTATGATGTCATTATTTTGCATTGCATACTGCATTGCATGGATTGTGATGTCATACTTTTGCATTAAATGATGCTTTGCATGGATTATGATGTCATAATTTTGCATTGCATACTGCATTGCATGGATTGTGATGTCATAATTTTGCATTGCATACTGCATTGCATGGATTGTGATGTCATAATTTTGCATTAAATGATGCTTTGCATGGATTATGATGTCATAATTTTGCATTGCATACTGCATTGCATGGATTGTGATGTCATAATTTTGCATCGCATACTGCATTGCATGGATTGTGATGTCATAATTTTGCATTAAATGATGCTTTGCATGGATTATGATGTCATTATTTTGCATTGCATACTGCATTGCATGGATTGTGATGTCATACTTTTGCATTAAATGATGCTTTGCATGGATTATGATGTCATAATTTTGCATTGCATACTGCATTGCATGGATTGTGATGTCATAATTTTGCATTGCATACTGCATTGCATGGATTGTGATGTCATAATTTTGCATTAAATGATGCTTTGCATGGATTATGATGTCATAATTTTGCATTGCATACTGCATTGCATGGATTGTGATGTCATAATTTTGCATTAAATGATGCTTTGCATGGATTATGATGTCATAATTTTGCATTGCATACTGCATTGCATGGATTGTGATGTCATAATTTTGCAGTGCATGGATTGTGATGTCATACTTTTGCATTAAATGATGCTTTGCATGGATTATGATGTCATAATTTTGCATTGCATGGATTGTGATGTCATACTTTTGCATTAAATGATGCTTTGCATGGATTATGATGTCATAATTTTGCATTGCATACTGCATTGCATGGATTGTGATGTCATAATTTTGCATTGCATACTGCTTTGCATGGATTGTGATGTCATAATTTTGCATTAAATGATGCTTTGCATGGATTATGATGTCATAATTTTGCATTGCATACTGCATTGCATGGATTGTGATGTCATAATTTTGCATTGCATGGATTGTGATGTCATACTTTTGCATTAAATGATGCTTTGCATGGATTATGATGTCATAATTTTGCATTGCATACTGCATTGCATGGATTGCGATGTCATAATTTTGCATTAAATGATGCTTTGCATGGATTATGATGTCATAATTTTGCATTGCATACTGCATTGCATGGATTGTGATGTCATAATTTTGCATTGCATGGATTGTGATGTCATACTTTTGCATTAAATGATGCTTTGCATGGATTATGATGTCATAATTTTGCATTGCATACTGCATTGCATGGATTGTGATGTCATAATTTTGCATTGCATACTGCATTGCATGGATTGTGATGTCATAATTTTGCATTAAATGATGCTTTGCATGGATTATGATGTCATAATTTTGCATTGCATACTGCATTGCATGGATTGTGATGTCATAATTATGCATTGCATACTGCATTGCATGGATTGTGATGTCATACTTTTGCATTAAATGATGATTTGCATGGATTATGATGTCATAATTTTGCATTGCATACTGCATTGCATGGATTGTGATGTCATAATTTTGCATTGCATACTGCATTGCATGGATTGTGATGTCATAATTTTGCATTAAATGATGCTTTGCATGGATTATAATGTCATAATTTTGCATTGCATACTGCATTGCATGGATTGTGATGTCATAATTTTGCATGAAATGATGCTTTGCATGGATTATGATGTCATAATTTTGCATTGCATACTGCATTGCATGGATTGTGATGTCATAATTTTGCAGTGCATGGATTGTGATGTCATACTTTTGCATTAAATGATGCTTTGCATGGATTATGATGTCATAATTTTGCATTGCATGGATTGTGATGTCATACTTTTGCATTAAATGATGCTTTGCATGGATTATGATGTAATAATTTTGCATTGCATACTGCATTGCATGGATTGTGATGTCATAATTTTGCATTGCATACTGCATTGCATGGATTGTGATGTCATAATTTTGCATTAAATGATGCTTTGCATGGATTATGATGTCATAATTTTGCATTGCATACTGCATTGCATGGATTGTGATGTCATAATTTTGTATCGCATACTGCATTGCATGGATTGTGATGTCATAATTTTGCATTAAATGATGCTTTGCATGGATTATGATGTCATTATTTTGCATTGCATACTGCATTGCATGGATTGTGATGTCATAATTTTGCAGTGCATGGATTGTGATGTCATACTTTTGCATTAAATGATGCTTTGCATGGATTATGATGTCATAATTTTGCATTGCATGGATTGTGATGTCATACTTTTGCATTAAATGATGCTTTGCATGGATTATGATGTCATAATTTTGCATTGCATACTGCATTGCATGGATTGTGATGTCATAATTTTGCATTGCATACTGCATTGCATGGATTGTGATGTCATAATTTTGCATTAAATGATGCTTTGCATGGATTATGATGTCATAATTTTGCATTGCATACTGCATTGCATGGATTGTGATGTCATAATTTTGCATTGCATACTGCATTGCATGGATTGTGATGTCATAATTTTGCATTAAATGATGCTTTGCATGGATTATGATGTCATAATTTTGCATTGCATACTGCATTGCATGGATTGTGATGTCATAATTATGCATTGCATACTGCATTGCATGGATTGTGATGTCATACTTTTGCATTAAATGATGCTTTGCATGGATTATGATGTCATAATTTTGCATTGCATACTGCATTGCATGGATTGTGATGTCATAATTTTGCATTGCATACTGCATTGCATGGATTGTGATGTCATAATGTTGCATTAAATGATGCTTTGCATGGATTGTGATGTCATAATGTTGCATTAAATGATGCTTTGCATGGATTGTGATGTCATAATTTTGCATTGCATACTGCATTGCATGGATTGTGATGTCATAATTTTGCATTAAATGATGCTTTGCATGGATTGTGATGTCATAATTTTGCATTAAATTATGCTTTGCATGGATTATGATGTCATAATTTTGCATTGCATACTGCATTGCATGGATTGTGATGTCATAATTTTGCATTGCATGGATTGTGATGTCATACTTTTGCATTAAATGATGCTTTGCATGGATTATGATGTCATAATTTTGCATTGCATACTGCATTGCATGGATTGTGATGTCATAATTTTGCATTGCATACTGCTTTGCATGGATTGTGATGTCATAATTTTGCATTACATGATGCTTTGCATGGATTATGATGTCATAATTTTGCATTGCATACTGCATTGCATGGATTGTGATGTCATAATTTTGCATTGCATGGATTGTGATGTCATACTTTAGCATTAAATGATGCTTTGCATGGATTATGATGTCATAATTTTGCATTGCATACTGCATTGCATGGATTGCGATGTCATAATTTTGCATTAAATGATGCTTTGCATGGATTATGATGTCATAATTTTGCATTGCATACTGCATTGCATGGATTGTGATGTCATAATTTTGCATTGCATGGATTGTGATGTCATACTTTTGCATTAAAGGATGCTTTGCATGGATTATGATGTCATAATTTTGCATTGCATACTGCATTGCATGGATTGTGATGTCATAATTTTGCATTGCATGGATTGTGATGTCATACTTTTGCATTAAATGATGCTTTGCATGGATTATGATGTCATAATTTTGCATTGCATACTGCATTGCATGGATTGTGATGTCATAATTTTGCATTGCATACTGCATTGCATGGATTGTGATGTCATAATTTTGCATTAAATGATGCTTTGCATGGATTATGATGTCATAATTTTGCATTGCATACTGCATTGCATGGATTGTGATGTCATAATTATGCATTGCATACTGCATTGCATGGATTGTGATGTCATAATTTTGCATTAAATGATGCTTTGCATGGATTATGATGTCATTATTTTGCATTGCATACTGCATTGCATGGATTGTGATGTCATAATTTTTCATTAAATGATGCTTTGCATGGATTATGATGTCATAATTTTTCATTGCATACCTCATTGCATGGATTGTGATGTCATAATTTTGTATTGCATACTGCATTGCATGGATTGTGATGTCATAATTTTGCATTGCATACTGCATTGCATGGATTGTGATGTCATAATTTTGCATTGCATACTGCATTGCATGGATTGTGATGTCATAATGTTGCATTAAATGATGCTTTGCATGGATTGTGATGTCATAATGTTGCATTAAATGATGCTTTGCATGGATTGTGATGTCATAATTTTGCATTGCATACTGCATTGCATGGATTGTGATGTCATAATTTTGCATTGCATGGATTGTGATGTCATACTTTTGCATTAAATGATGCTTTGCATGGATTATGATGTCATAATTTTGCATTGCATACTGCATTGCATGGATTGCGATGTCATAATTTTGCATTAAATGATGCTTTGCGTGGATTATGATGTCATAATTTTGCATTGCATACTGCATTGCATGGATTGTGATGTCATAATTTTGCATTGCATGGATTGTGATGTCATACTTTTGCATTAAATGATGCTTTGCATGGATTATGATGTCATAATTTTGCATTGCATACTGCATTGCATGGATTGTGATGTCATAATTTTGCATTGCATACTGCTTTGCATGGATTGTGATGTCATAATTTTGCATTAAATGATGCTTTGCATGGATTATGATGTCATAATTTTGCATTGCATACTGCATTGCATGGATTGTGATGTCATAATTTTGCATTGCATGGATTGTGATGTCATACTTTTGCATTAAATGATGCTTTGCATGGATTATGATGTCATAATTTTGCATTGCATACTGCATTGCATGGATTGCGATGTCATAATTTTGCATTAAATGATGCTTTGCATGGATTATGATGTCATAATTTTGCATTGCATACTGCATTGCATGGATTGTGATGTCATAGTTTTGCATTGCATGGATTGTGATGTCATACTTTTGCATAAAATGATGCTTTGCATGGATTATGATGTCATAATTTTGCATTGCATACTGCATTGCATGGATTGTGATGTCATAATTTTGCATTGCATACTGCATTGCATGGAATGTGATGTCATAATTTTGCATTAAATGATGCTTTGCATGGATTATGATGTCATAATTTTGCATTGCATACTGCATTGCATGGATTGTGATGTCATAATTTTGCATTAAATGATGCTTTGCATGGATTATGATGTCATAATTTTGCATTGCATACTGCATTGCATGGATTGTGATGTCATAATTTTGCATTAAATGATGCTTTGCATGGATTATGATGTCATTATTTTGCATTGCATACTGCATTGCATGGATTGTGATGTCATACTTTTGCATTAAATGATGCTTTGCATGGATTATGATGTCATAATTTTGCATTGCATACTGCATTGCATGGATTGTGATGTCATAATTTTGCATTGCATACTGCATTGCATGGATTGTGATGTCATAATTTTGCATTAAATGATGCTTTGCATGGGTTATGATGTCATAATTTTGCATTGCATACTGCATTGCATGGATTGTGATGTCATAATTTTGCATTAAATGATGCTTTGCATGGATTATGATGTCATAATTTTGCATTGCATACTGCATTGCATGAATTTTGTTATGTCATAATTTTGCATCGCATACTGCATTGCATGGATTGTGATGTCATAATTTTGCATTAAATGATGCTTTGCATGGATTATGATGTCATTATTTTGCATTGCATACTGCATTGCATGGATTGTGATGTCATAATTTTGCATTAAATGATGCTTTGCATAGATTATGATGTCATAATATTGCATTGCATACTGCATTGCATGGATTGTGATGTCATAATTTTGCATTGCATGGATTGTGATGTCATACTTTTGCATTAAATGATGCTTTGCATGGATTATGATGTCATAATTTTGCATTGCATACTGCATTGCATGGATTGCGATGTCATAATTTTGCATTAAATGATGCTTTGCATGGATTATGATGTCATAATTTTGCATTGCATGCTGCATTGCATGGATTGTGATGTCATAATTTTGCATTGCATGGATTGTGATGTCATACTTTTGCATTAAATGATGCTTTGCATGGATTATGATGTCATAATTTTGCATTGCATACTGCATTGCATGGATTGCAATGTCATAATTTTGCATTAAATGATGCTTTGCATGGATTATGATGTCATAATTTTGCAATGCATACTGCATTGCATGGATTGTGATGTCATAATTTTGCATTGCATGGATTGTGATGTCATACTTTTGCATTAAATGATGCTTTGCATGGATTATGATGTCATAATTTTGCATTGCATACTGCATTGCATGGATTGTGATGTCATAATTTTGCATTGCATACTGCATTGCATGGATTGTGATGTCATAATTTTGCATTAAATGATGCTTTGCATGGATTATGATGTCATAATTTTGCATTGCATACTGCATTGCATGGATTGTGATGTCATAATTTTGCATTAAATGATGCTTTGCATGGATTATGATGTCATAATTTTGCATTGCATACTGCATTGCATGGATTGTGATGTCATAATTTTGCATCGCATACTGCATTGCATGGATTGTGATGTCATAATTTTGCATTAAATGATGCTTTGCATGGATTATGATGTCATTATTTTGCATTGCATACTGCATTGCATGGATTGTGATGTCATAATTTTGCATTAAATGATGCTTTGCATAGATTATGATGTCATAATTTTGCATTGCATACTGCATTGCATGTATTGTGATGTCATAATTTTGCATTGCATGGATTGTGATGTCATACTTTTGCATTAAATGATGCTTTGCATGGATTATGATGTCATAATTTTGCATAGCATACTGCATTGCATGGATTGCGATGTCATAATTTTGCATTAAATGATGCTTTGCATGGATTATGATGTCATAATTTTGCATTGCATACTGCATTGCATGGATTGTGATGTCATAATTTTGCATTGCATGGATTGTGATGTCATACTTTTGCATTAAATGATGCTTTGCATGGATTATGATGTCATAATTTTGCATTGCATACTGCATTGCATGGATTGTGATGTCATAATTTTGCATTGCATACTGCTTTGCATGGATTGTGATGTCATAATTTTGCATTAAATGATGCTTTGCATGGATTATGATGTCATAATTTTGCATTGCATACTGCATTGCATGGATTGTGATGTCATAATTATGCATTGCACACTGCATTGCATGGATTGTGATGTCATAATTTTGCATTAAATGATGCTTTGCATGGATTATGATGTCATAATTTTGCATTGCATACTGCATTGCATGGATTGTGATGTCATAATTTTGCATTAAATGGTGCTTTGCATGGATTATGATGTCACAATTTTGCATTGCATACTGCATTGCATGGATTGTGATGTCATAATTTTGCATTGCATGGATTGTGATGTCATACTTTTGCATTAAATGATGCTTTGCATGGATTATGGTGTCATAATTTTGCATTGCATACCTCATTGCATGGATTGTGATGTCATAATTTTGCATTGCATACTGCATTGCATGGATTGTGATGTCATAATTTTGCATTGCATACTGCATTGCATGGATTGTGATGTCATAATTTTGCATTGCATACTGCATTGCATGGATTGTGATGTCATAATGTTGCATTAAATGATGCTTTGCATGGATTGTGATGTCATAATGTTGCATTAAATGATGCTTTGCATGGATTGTGATGTCATAATTTTGCATTGCATACTGCATTGCATGGATTGTGATGTCATAATTTTGCATTAAATGATGCTTTGCATGGATTATGATGTCATAATTTTGCATTGCATACTGCATTGCATGGATTGTGATGTCATAATTTTGCATCGCATACTGCATTGCATGGATTGTGATGTCATAATTTTGCATTAAATGATGCTTTGCATGGATTATGATGTCATTTGTTTGCATTGCATACTGCATTGCATGGATTGTGATGTCATAATTTTGCATTAAATGATGCTTTGCATGGATTATGATGTCATAATTTTGCATTGCATACTGCATTGCATGGATTGCGATGTCATAATTTTGCATTAAATGATGCTTTGCATGGATTATGATGTCATAATTTTGCATTGCATACTGCATTGCATGGATTGTGATGTCATAATTTTGCATTGCATGGATTGTGATGTCATACTTTTGCATTAAATGATGCTTCGCATGGATTATGATGTCATAATTTTGCATTGCATACTGCATTGCATGGATTGAGATGTCATAATTTTGCATTAAATGATGCTTTGCATGGATTATGATGTCATAATTTTGCATTGCATACTGCATTGCATGGATTGTGATGTCATAATTTTGCATCGCATACTGCATTGCATGGATTGTGATGTCATAATTTTGCATTAAATGATGCTTTGCATGGATTATGATGACATAATTTTGCATTGCATACTGCATTGCATGGATTGTGATGTCATAATTTTGCATCGCATACAGCATTGCATGGATTGTGATGTCATGATTTTGCATCGCATACTGCATTGCATGGATTGTGATGTCATAATTTTGCATTAAATGATGCTTTGCATGGATTATGATGTCATTATTTTGCATTGCATATTGCATTGCATGGATTGTGATGTCATAATTTTGCATTAAATTATGCTTTGCATAGATTATGATGTCATAATTTTGCATTGCATACTGCATTGCATGGATTGTGATGTCATAATTTTGCATTGCATGGATTGTGATGTCATACTTTTGCATTAAATGATGCTTTGCATGGATTATGATGTCATAATTTTGCAATGCATACTGCATTGCATGGATTGTGATGTCATAATTTTGCATTGCATGGATTGTGATGTCATACTTTTGCATTAAATGATGCTTTGCATGGATTATGATGTCATAATTTTGCATTGCATACTGCATTGCATGGATTGTGATGTCATAATTTTGCATTGCATACTGCATTGCATGGATTGTGATGTCATAATTTTGCATTAAATGATGCTTTGCATGGATTATGATGTCATAATTTTGCATTGCATACTGCATTGCATGGATTGTGATGTCATAATTTTGCATTAAATGATGCTTTGCATGGATTATGATGTCATAATTTTGCATTGCATACTGCATTGCATGGATTGTGATGTCATAATTTTGCATCGCATACTGCATTGCATGGATTGTGATGTCATAATTTTGCATTAAATAATGCTTTGCATGGGTTATGATGTCATAATTTTGCATTGCATACTGCATTGCATGGATTGTGATGTCATAATTTTGCATTGCATACAGCATTGCATGGATTGTGATGTCATGATTTTGCATCGCATACTGCATTGCATGGATTGTGATGTCATAATTTTGCATTAAATGATGCTTTGCATGTATTATGATGTCATTATTTTGCATTGCATACTGCATTTCATGGATTGTGATGTCATACTTTTGCATTAAATGATGCTTTGCATGGATTATGATGTCATAATTTTGCATTGCATACTGCATTGCATGGATTGTGATGTCATAATTTTGCATTGCATACTGCATTGCATGGATTGTGATGTCATAATTTTGCATTAAATGATGCTTTGCATGGATTATGATGTCATTATTTTGCATTGCATACTGCATTGCATGGATTGTGATGTCATAATTTTGCATTAAATGATGCTTTGCATAGATTATGATGTCATAATTTTGCATTGCATACTGCATTGCATGGATTGTGATGTCATAATTTTGCATTGCATGGATTGTGATGTCATACTTTTGCATTAAATGATGCTTTGCATGGATTATGATGTCATAATTTTGCATTGCATACTGCATTGCATGGATTGTGATGTCATAATTTTGCATTGCATGGATTGTGATGTCATACTTTTGCATTAAATGATGCTTTGCATGGATTATGATGTCATAATTTTGCCTTGCATACTGCATTGCATGGATTGCGATGTCATAATTTTGCATTAAATGATGCTTTGCATGGATTATGATGTCATAATTTTGCATTGCATACTGCATTGCATGGATTGTGATGTCATAATTTTGCATTGCATGGATTGTGATGTCATACTTTTGCATTAAATGATGCTTTGCATGGATTATGATGTCATAATTTTGCATTGCATACTGCATTGCATGGATTGTGATGTCATAATTTTGCATTGCATACTGCATTGCATGGATTGTGATGTCATAATTTTGCATTGCATGGATTGTGATGTCATACTTTTGCATTAAATGATGCTTTGCATGGATTATGATGTCATAATTTTGCCTTGCATACTGCATTGCATGGATTGCGATGTCATAATTTTGCATTAAATGATGCTTTGCATGGATTATGATGTCATAATTTTGCATTGCATACTGCATTGCATGGATTGTGATGTCATAATTTTGCATTGCATGGATTGTGATGTCATACTTTTGCATTAAATGATGCTTTGCATGGATTATGATGTCATAATTTTGCATTGCATACTGCATTGCATGGATTGTGATGTCATAATTTTGCATTGCATACTGCATTGCATGGATTGTGATGTCATAATTTTGCATTAAATGATGCTTTGCATGGATTATGATGTCATAATTTTGCATTGCATACTGCATTGCATGGATTGTGATGTCATATTTATGCATTGCACACTGCATTGCATGGATTGTGATGTCATAATTTTGCATTAAATGATGCTTTGCATGGATTATGATGTCATAATTTTGCATTGCATACTGCATTGCATGGATTGTGATGTCATAATTTTGCATTAAATGATGCTTTGCATGGATTATGATGTCATAATTTTGCATTGCATACTGCATTGCATGGATTGTGATGTCATAATTTTGCATTAAATGATGCTTTGCATGGATTATGATGTCATAATTTTGCATTGCATACTGCATTGCATGGATTG
Organism: Pseudophryne corroboree; assembly: GCF_028390025.1. NCBI lineage: Eukaryota > Metazoa > Chordata > Amphibia > Anura > Myobatrachidae > Pseudophryne > Pseudophryne corroboree. Next base: position 49,375 of record NW_026968772.1, read on the forward strand.
TGATGTCATAATTTTGCATTGCATGGATTGTGATGTCATACTTTTGCATTAAATGATGCTTTGCATGGATTATGATGTCATAATTTTGCATTGCATACCTCATTGCATGGATTGTGATGTCATAATTTTGCATTGCATACTGCATTGCATGGATTGTGATGTCATAATGTTGCATTAAATGATGCTTTGCATGGATTGTGATGTCATAATGTTGCATTAAATGATGCTTTGCATGGATTGTGATGTCATAATTTTGCATTGCATACTGCATTGCATGGATTGTGATGTCATAATTTTGCATTAAATGATGCTTTGCATGGATTGTGATGTCATAATTTTGCATTAAATGATGCTTTGCATGGATTATGATGTCATAATTTTGCATTGCATACTGCATTGCATGGATTGTGATGTCATAATTTTGCATTGCATGGATTGTGATGTCATACTTTTGCATTAAATGATGCTTTGCATGGATTATGATGTCATAATTTTGCATTGCATACTGCATTGCATGGATTGCGATGTCATAATTTTGCATTAAATGATGCTTTGCATGGATTATGATGTCATAATTTTGCATTAAATGATGCTTTGCATGGATTATGATGTCATTATTTTGCATTGCATACTGCATTGCATGGATTGTGATGTCATACTTTTGCATTAAATGATGCTTTGCATGGATTATGATGTCATAATTTTGCATTGCATACTGCATTGCATGGATTCTGATGTCATAATTTTGCATTAAATGATGCTTTGCATGGATTATGATGTCATAATTTTGCATTGCATACTGCATTGCATGGATTGTGATGTCATAATTTTGCATTAAATGATGCTTTGCATGGATTATGATGTCATAATTTTGCATTGCATACTGCATTGCATGGATTGTGATGTCATAATTTTGCATTGCATGGATTGTGATGTCATATTTTTGCATTAAATGATGCTTTGCATGGATTATGATGTCATAATTTTGCATTGCATACCTCATCGCATGGATTGTGATGTCATAATTTTGCATTGCATACTGCATTGCATGGATTGTGATGTCATAATTTTGCATTGCATACTGCATTGCATGGATTGCGATGTCATAATTTTGCATTAAATGATGCTTTGCATGGATTATGATGTCATAATTTTGCATTGCATACTGCATTGCATGGATTGTGATGTCATAATTTTGCATTGCATGGATTGTGATGTCATACTTTTGCATTAAATGATGCTTTGCATGGATTATGATGTCATAATTTTGCATTGCATACTGCATTGCATGGATTGTGATGTCATAATGTTGCATTGCATACTGCATTGCATGGATTGTGATGTCATAATTTTGCATTAAATGATGCTTTGCATGGATTATGATGTCATAATTTTGCATTGCATACTGCATTGCATGGATTGTGATGTCATAATTATGCATTGCACACTGCATTGCATGGATTGTGATGTCATAATTTTGCATTAAATGATGCTTTGCATGGATTATGATGTCATAATTTTGCATTGCATACTGCATTGCATGGATTGTGATGTCATAATTTTGCATTAAATGATGCTTTGCATGGATTATGATGTCATAATTTTGCATTGCATACTGCATTGCATGGATTGTGATGTCATAATTTTGCATTGCATGGATTGTGATGTCATACTTTTGCATTAAATGATGCTTTGCATGGATTATGATGTCATAATTTTGCATTGCATACCTCATTGCATGGATTGTGATGTCATAATTTTGCATTGCATACTGCATTGCATGGATTGTGATGTCATAATTTTGCATTAAATGATGCTTTGCATGGATTCTGATGTCATAATTTTGCATTGCATACTGCATTGCATGGATTGTGATGTCATAATTTTGCATTGCATGGATTGTGATGTCATACTTTTGCATTAAATGATGCTTTGCATGGATTATGATGTCATAATTTTGCATTGCATACTGCATTGCATGGATTGTGATGTCATAATGTTGCATTGCATACTGCATTGCATGGATTGTGATGTCATAATTTTGCATTAAATGATGCTTTGCATGGATTATGATGTCATAATTTTGCATTGCATACTGCATTGCATGGATTGTGATGTCATAATTATGCATTGCACACTGCATTGCATGGATTGTGATGTCATAATTTTGCATTAAATGATGCTTTGCATGGATTCTGATGTCATAATTTTGCATTGCATACTGCATTGCATGGATTGTGATGTCATAATTTTGCATTGCATGGATTGTGATGTCATACTTTTGCATTAAATGATGCTTTGCATGGATTATGATGTCATAATTTTGCATTGCATACCTCATTGCATGGATTGTGATGTCATAATTTTGCATTGCATACTGCATTGCATGGATTGTGATGTCATAATTTTGCATTGCATACTGCATTGCATGGATTGTGATGTCATAATTTTGCATTGCATACTGCATTGCATGGATTGTGATGTCATAATGTTGCATTAAATGATGCTTTGCATGGATTGTGATGTCATAATGTTGCATTAAATGATGCTTTGCATGGATTGTGATGTCATAATTTTGCATTGCATACTGCATTGCACGGATTGTGATGTCATAATTTTGCATTGCATACTGCATTGCATGGATTGCGATGTCATAATTTTGCATTAAATGATGCTTTGCATGGATTATGATGTCATAATTTTGCATTGCATACTGCATTGCATGGATTGTGATGTCATAATTTTGCATTGCATGGATTGTGATGTCATACTTTTGCATTAAATGATGCTTTGCATGGATTATGATGTCATAATTTTGCATTGCATACTGCATTGCATGGATTGTGATGTCATAATTTTGCATTGCATACTGCTTTGCATGGATTGTGATGTCATAATGTTGCATTAAATGATGCTTTGCATGGATTATGATGTCATAATTTTGCATTGCATACTGCATTGCATGGATTGTGATGTCATAATTTTGCATTGCATGGATTGTGATGTCATACTTTTGCATTAAATTATGCTTTGCATGGATTATGATGTCATAATTTTGCATTGCATACTGCATTGCATGGATTGCGATGTCATAATTTTGCATTAAATGATGCTTTGCATGGATTATGATGTCATAATTTTGCATTGCATACTGCATTGCATGGATTGTGATGTCATAATTTTGCATTGCATGGATTGTGATGTCATACTTTTGCATTAAATGATGCTTTGCATGGATTATTATGTCATAATTTTGCATTGCATACTGCATTGCATGGATTGTGATGTCATAATTTTGCATTGCATACTGCATTGCATGGATTGTGATGTCATAATTTTGCATTAAATGATGCTTTGCATGGATTATGATGTCATAATTTTGCATTGCATACTGCATTGCATGGATTGTGATGTCATAATTATGCATTGCATACTGCATTGCATGGATTGTGATGTCATAATTTTGCATTAAATGATGCTTTGCATGGATTATGATGTCATAATTTTGCATTGCATACTGCATTGCATGGATTGTGATGTCATAATTTTGCATTAAATGATGCTTTGCATGGATTATGATGTCATAATTTTGCATTGCATACTGCATTGCATGGATTGTGATGTCATAATTTTGCATCGCATACTGCATTGCATGGATTGTGATGTCATAATTTTGCATTAAATGATGCTTTGCATGGATTATGATGTCATAATTTTGCATTGCATACTGCATTGCATGGATTGCGATGTCATAATTTTGCATTAAATGATGCTTTGCATGGATTATGATGTCATAATTTTGCATTGCATACTGCATTGCATGGATTGTGATGTCATAATTTTGCATTGCATACTGCATTTCATGGATTGTGATGTCATAATTTTGCATTAAATGATGCTTTGCATGGATTATGATGTCATAATTTTGCATTGCATACTGCATTGCATGGATTGTGATGTCATAATGTTGCATTAAATGATGCTTTGCATGGATTGTGATGTCATAATTTTGCATTGCATGGATTGTGATGTCATACTTTTGCATTAAATGATGCTTTGCATGGATTATGATGTCATAATTTTGCATTGCATACTGCATTGCATGGATTGTGATGTCATACTTTTGCATTAAATGATGCTTTGCATGGATTATGATCTCATAATTTTGCATTGCATACTGCATTGCATGGATTGTGATGTCATAATTTTGCATTGCATACTGCATTGCATGGATTGTGATGTCATAATTTTGCATTAAATGATGCTTTGCATGGATTATGATGTCATAATTTTGCATTGCATACTGCATTGCATGGATTGTGATGTCATAATGTTGCATTAAATGATGCTTTGCATGGATTGTGATGTCATAATTTTGCATTGCATACTGCATTGCATGGATTGTGATGTCATAATTCTGCATTAAATGATGCTTTGCATGGATTATGATGTCATAATTTTGCATTGCATACTGCATTGCATGGATTGTGATGTCATAATTTTGCATTGCATACTGCATTGCATGGATTGTGATGTCATAATGTTGCATTAAATGATGCTTTGCATGGATTGTGATGTCATAATGTTGCATTAAATGATGCTTTGCATGGATTGTGATGTCATAATTTTGCATTGCATACTGCATTGCATGGATTGTGATGTCATAATTTTGCATTAAATGATGCTTTGCATGGATTGTGATGTCATAATTTTGCATTAAATGATGCTTTGCATGGATTATGATGTCATAATTTTGCATTGCATACTGCATTGCATGGATTGTGATGTCATAATTTTGCATTGCATGGATTGTGATGTCATACTTTTGCATTAAATGATGCTTTGCATGGATTATGATGTCATAATTTTGCATTGCATACTGCATTGCATGGATAGCGATGTCATAATTTTGCATTAAATGATGCTTTGCGTGGATTATGATGTCATAATTTTGCATTGCATACTGCATTGCATGGATTGTGATGTCATAATTTTGCATTGCATGGATTGTGATGTCATACTTTTGCATTAAATGATGCTTTGCATGGATTATGATGTCATAATTTTGCATTGCATACTGCATTGCATGGATTGCGATGTCATAATTTTGCATTAAATGATGCTTTGCATGGATTATGATGTCATAATTTTGCATTGCATACTGCATTGCATGGATTGTGATGTCATAATTTTGCATTGCATGGATTGTGATGTCATACTTTTGCATAAAATGATGCTTTGCATGGATTATGATGTCATAATTTTGCATTGCATACTGCATTGCATGGATTGTGATGTCATAATTTTGCATTGCATACTGCATTGCATGGATTGTGATGTCATAATTTTGCATTAAATGATGCTTTGCATGGATTATGATGTCATAATTTTGCATTGCATACTGCATTGCATGGATTGTGATGTCATAATTTTGCATTAAATGATGCTTTGCATGGATTATGATGTCATAATTTTGCATTGCATACTGCATTGCATGGATTGTGATGTCATAATTTTGCATTAAATGATGCTTTGCATGGATTATGATGTCATTATTTTGCATTGCATACTGCATTGCATGGATTGTGATGTCATACTTTTGCATTAAATGATGCTTTGCATGGATTATGATGTCATAATTTTGCATTGCATACTGCATTGCATGGAATGTGATGTCATAATTTTGCATTGCATACTGCATTGCATGGATTGTGATGTCATAATTTTGCATTAAATGATGCTTTGCATGGGTTATGATGTCATAATTTTGCATTGCATACTGCATTGCATGGATTGTGATGTCATAATTTTGCATTCAATGATGCTTTGCATGGATTATGATGTCATAATTTTGCATTGCATACTGCATTGCATGGATTGTGATGTCATAATTTTGCATCGCATACTGCATTGCATGGATTGTGATGTCATAATTTTGCATTAAATGATGCTTTGCATGGATTATGATGTCATTATTTTGCATTGCATACTGCATTGCATGGATTGTGATGTCATAATTTTGCATTAAATGATGCTTTGCATAGATTATGATGTCATAATGTTGCATTGCATACTGCATTGCATGGATTGTGATGTCATAATTTTGCATTGCATGGATTGTGATGTCATACTTTTGCATTAAATGATGCTTTGCATGGATTATGATGTCATAATTTTGCATTGCATACTGCATTGCATGGATTGCGATGTCATAATTTTGCATTAAATGATGCTTTGCATGGATTATGATGTCATAATTTTGCATTGCATGCTGCATTGCATGGATTGTGATGTCATAATTTTGCATTGCATACTGCATTGCATGGATTGTGATGTCATAATTTTGCATTAAATGATGCTTTGCATGGATTATGATGTCATAATTTTGCATTGCATACTGCATTGCATGGATTGTGATGTCATAGTTTTGCATCGCATACTGCATTGCATGGATTGTGATGTCATAATTTTGCATTAAATGATGCTTTGCATGGATTATGATGTCATAATTTTGCATTGCATACTGCATTGCATGGATTGTGATGTCTTAATTTTGCATCGCATACAGCATTGCATGGATTGTGATGTCATAATTTTGCATCGCATACTGCATTGCATGGATTGTGATGTCATAATTTTGCATTAAATGATGCTTTGCATGTATTATGATGTCATTATTTTGCATTGCATACTGCATTGCATGGATTGTGATGTCATACTTTTGCATTAAATGATGCTTTGCATGGATTATGATCTCATAATTTTGCATTGCATACTGCATTGCATGGATTGTGATGTCATAATTTTGCATTGCATACTGCATTGCATGGATTGTGATGTCATAATTTTGCATTAAATGATGCTTTGCATGGATTATGATGTCATAATTTTGCATTGCATACTGCATTGCATGGATTGTGATGTCATAATTTTGCATTAAATGATGCTTTGCATGGATTATGATGTCATAATTTTGCATTGCATACTGCATTGCATGGATTGTGATGTCATAATTTTGCATTGCATACTGCATTGCATGGATTGTGATGTCATAATTTTGCATTAAATGATGCTTTGCATGGATTATGATGTCATTATTTTGCATTGCATACTGCATTGCATGGATTGTGATGTCATAATTTTGCATTAAATGATGCTTTGCATAGATTATGATGTCATAATTTTGCATTGCATACTGCATTGCATGGATTGTGATGTCATAATTTTGCATTGCATGGATTGTGATGTCATACTTTTGCATTAAATGATGCTTTGCATGGATTATGTTGTCATAATTTTGCATTGCATACTGCATTGCATGGATTGCGATGTCATAATTTTGCATTAAATGATGCTTTGCATGGATTATGATGTCATAATTTTGCATTGTATACTGCATTGCATGGATTGTGATGTCATAATTTTGCATTGCATGGATTGTGATGTCATACTTTTGCATTAAATGATGCTTTGCATGGATTATGATGTCATAATTTTGCATTGCATACTGCATTGCATGGATTGTGATGTCATAATGTTGCATTGCATACTGCATTGCATGGATTGTGATGTCATAATTTTGCATTAAATGATGCTTTGCATGGATTATGATGTCATAATTTTGCATTGCATACTGCATTGCATGGATTGTGATGTCATAATTATGCATTGCACACTGCATTGCATGGATTGTGATGTCATAATTTTGCATTAAATGATGCTTTGCATGGATTCTGATGTCATAATTTTGCATTGCATACTGCATTGCATGGATTGTGATGTCATAATTTTGCATTGCATGGATTGTGATGTCATACTTTTGCATTAAATGATGCTTTGCATGGATTATGATGTCATAATTTTGCATTGCATACCTCATTGCATGGATTGTGATGTCATAATTTTGCATTGCATACTGCATTGCATGGATTGTGATGTCATAATTTTGCATTGCATACTGCATTGCATGGATTGTGATGTCATAATTTTGCATTGCATACTGCATTGCATGGATTGTGATGTCATAATGTTGCATTAAATGATGCTTTGCATGGATTGTGATGTCATAATGTTGCATTAAATGATGCTTTGCATGGATTGTGATGTCATAATTTTGCATTGCATACTGCATTGCACGGATTCTGATGTCATAATTTTGCATTGCATACTGCATTGCATGGATTGTGATGTCATAATTTTGCATTGCATGGATTGTGATGTCATACTTTTGCATTAAATGATGCTTTGCATGGATTGTGATGTCATAATTTTGCATTGCATACTGCATTGCATGGATTGTGATGTCATAATTTTGCATTGCATACTGCTTTGCATGGATTGTGATGTCATAATTTTGCATTAAATGATGCTTTGCATGGATTATGATGTCATAATTTTGCATTGCATACTGCATTGCATGGATTGTGATGTCATAATTTTGCATTGCATGGATTGTGATGTCATACTTTTGCATTAAATTATGCTTTGCATGGATTATGATGTCATAATTTTGCATTGCATACTGCATTGCATGGATTGCGATGTCATAATTTTGCATTAAATGATGCTTTGCATGGATTATGATGTCATAATTTTGCATTGCATACTGCATTGCATGGATTGTGATGTCATAATTTTGCATTGCATGGATTGTGATGTCATACTTTTGCATTAAATGATGCTTTGCATGGATTATTATGTCATAATTTTGCATTGCATACTGCATTGCATGGATTGTGATGTCATAATTTTGCATTGCATACTGCATTGCATGGATTGTGATGTCATAATTTTGCATTAAATGATGCTTTGCATGGATTATGATGTCATAATTTTGCATTGCATACTGCATTGCATGGATTGTGATGTCATAATTATGCATTGCATACTGCATTGCATGGATTGTGATGTCATAATTTTGCATTAAATGATGCTTTGCATGGATTATGATGTCATAATTTTGCATTGCATACTGCATTGCATGGATTGTGATGTCATAATTTTGCATTAAATGATGCTTTGCATGGATTATGATGTCATAATTTTGCATTGCATACTGCATTGCATGGATTGTGATGTCATAATTTTGCATCGCATACTGCATTGCATGGATTGTGATGTCATAATTTTGCATTAAATGATGCTTTGCATGGATTATGATGTCATAATTTTGCATTGCATACTGCATTGCATGGATTGCGATGTCATAATTTTGCATTAAATGATGCTTTGCATGGATTATGATGTCATAATTTTGCATTGCATACTGCATTGCATGGATTGTGATGTCATAATTTTGCATTGCATGGATTGTGATGTCATACTTTTGCATTAAATGATGCTATGCATGGATTATGATGTCATAATTTTGCATTGCATACCTCATTGAATGGATTGTGATGTCATAATTTTGCATTGCATACTGCATTGCATGGATTGTGATGTCATATTTTTGCATTGCATACTGCATTGCATGGATTGTGATGTCATAATTTTGCATTGCATACTGCATTGCATGGATTGTGATGTCATAATTTTGCATTAAATGATGCTTTGCATGGATTGTGATGTCATAATTTTGCATTAAATGATGCTTTGCATGGATTATGATGTCATAATTTTGCATTGCATACTGCATTGCATGGATTGTGATGTCATAATTTTGCATTGCATGGATTGTGATGTCATACTTTTGCATTAAATGATGCTTTGCATGGATTATGATGTCATAATTTTGCATTGCATACTGCATTGCATGGATTGCGATGTCATAATTTTGCATTAAATGATGCTTTGCATGGATTATGATGTCATAATTTTGCATTGCATACTGCATTGCATGGATTGTGATGTCATAATTTTGCATTGCATGGATTGTGATGTCATACTTTTGCATTAAATGATGCTTTGCATGGATTATGATGTCATAATTTTGCATTGCATACTGCATTGCATGGATTGTGATGTCATAATTTTGCATTGCATACTGCTTTGCATGGATTGTGATGTCATAATTTTGCATTAAATGATGCTTTGCATGGATTATGATGTCATAATTTTGCATTGCATACTGCATTGCATGGATTGTGATGTCATAATTTTGCATTGCATAGATTGTGATGTCATACTTTTGCATTAAATGATGCTTTGCATGGATTATGATGTCATAATTTTGCATTGCATACTGCATTGAATGGATTGTGATGTCATAATTTTGCATTAAATGATGCTTTGCATGGATTATGATGTCATAATTTTGCATTGCATACTGCATTGCATGGATTGTGATGTCATAATTTTGCATTGCATGGATTGTGATGTCATACTTTTGCATTAAATGATGCTTTGCATGGATTATGATGTCATAATTTTGCATTGCATACTGCATTGCATGGATTGTGATGTCATAATTTTGCATTGCATACTGCATTGCATGGATTGTGATGTCATAATTTTGCATTAAATGATGCTTTGCATGGATTATGATGTCATAATTTTGCATTGCATACTGCATTGCATGGATTGTGATGTCATACTTTTGCATTAAATGATGCTTTGCATGGATTATGATGTCATAATTTTGCATTGCATACTGCATTGCATGGATTGTGATGTCATAATTTTGCATCGCATACTGCATTGCATGGATTGTGATGTCATAATTTTGCATTAAATGATGCTTTGCATGGATTATGATGTCATTATTTTGCATTGCATACTGCATTGCATGGATTGTGATGTCATACTTTTGCATTAAATGATGCTTTGCATGGATTATGATGTCATAATTTTGCATTGCATATTGCATTGCATGGATTGTGATGTCATAATTTTGCATTGCATACTGCATTGCATGGATTGTGATGTCATAATTTTGCATTAAATGATGCTTTGCATGGATTATGATGTCATAATTTTGCATTGCATACTGCATTGCATGGATTGTGATGTCATAATTTTGCATTAAATGATGCTTTGCATGGATTATGATGTCATAATTTTGCATTGCATACTGCATTGCATGGATTGTGATGTCATAATTTTGCATTGCATGGATTGTGATGTCATACTTTTGCATTAAATGATGCTTTGCATGGATTATGATGTCATAATTTTGCATTGCATGGATTGTGATGTCATACTTTTGCATTAAATGATGCTTTGCATGGATTATGATGTCATAATTTTGCATTGCATACTGCATTGCATGGATTGTGATGTCATAATTTTGCATCGCATACTGCATTGCATGGATTGTGATGTCATAATTTTGCATTAAATGATGCTTTGCATGGATTATGATGTCATAATTTTGCATTGCATACTGCATTGCATGGATTGTGATGTCATAATTTTGCATTAAATGATGCTTTGCATGGATTATGATGTCATAATTTTGCATTGCATACTGCATTGCATGGATTGTGATGTCATAATTTTGCATTGCATGGATTGTGATGTCATACTTTTGCATTAAATGATGCTTTGCATGGATTATTATGTCATAATTTTGCATTGCATACTGCATTGCATGGATTGTGATGTCATAATTTTGCATTGCATACTGCATTGCATGGATTGTGATGTCATAATTTTGCATTAAATGATGCTTTGCATGGATTATGATGTCATAATTTTGCATTGCATACTGCATTGCATGGATTGTGATGTCATAATTTTGCATTAAATGATGCTTTGCATGGATTATGATGTCATAATTTTGCATTGCATACTGCATTGCATGGATTGTGATGTCATAATTTTGCATTAAATGATGCTTTGCATGGATTATGATGTCATAATTTTGCATTGCATACTGCATTGCATGGATTGTGATGTCATAATTTTGCATCGCATACTGCATTGCATGGATTGTGATGTCATAATTTTGCATTGCATACTGCATTGCATGGATTGTGATGTCATAATTTTGCATTGCATACTGCATTGCATGGATTGTGATGTCATAATGTTGCATTAAATGATGCTTTGCATGGATTGTGATGTCATAATGTTGCATTAAATGATGCTTTGCATGGATTATGATGTCATAATTTTGCATTGCATACTGCATTGCATGGATTGTGATGTCATAATTTTGCATTGCATAGATTGTGATGTCATACTTTTGCATTAAATGATGCTTTGCATGGATTATGATGTCATAATTTTGCATTGCATACTGCATTGAATGGATTGCGATGTCATAATTTTGCATTAAATGATGCTTTGCATGGATTATGATGTCATAATTTTGCATTGCATACTGCATTGCATGGATTGTGATGTCATAATTTTGCATTGCATGGATTGTGATGTCATACTTTTGCATTAAATGATGCTTTGCATGGATTATGATGTCATAATTTTGCATTGCATACTGCATTGCATGGATTGTGATGTCATAATTTTGCATTGCATACTGCATTGCATGGATTGTGATGTCATAATTTTGCATTAAATGATGCTTTGCATGGATTATGATGTCATAATTTTGCATTGCATACTGCATTGCATGGATTGTGATGTCATACTTTTGCATTAAATGATGCTTTGCATGGATTATGATGTCATAATTTTGCATTGCATACTGCATTGCATGGATTGTGATGTCATAATTTTGCATCGCATACTGCATTGCATGGATTGTGATGTCATAATTTTGCATTAAATGATGCTTTGCATGGATTATGATGTCATTATTTTGCATTGCATACTGCATTGCATGGATTGTGATGTCATACTTTTGCATTAAATGATGCTTTGCATGGATTATGATGTCATAATTTTGCATTGCATATTGCATTGCATGGATTGTGATGTCATAATTTTGCATTGCATACTGCATTGCATGGATTGTGATGTCATAATTTTGCATTAAATGATGCTTTGCATGGATTATGATGTCATAATTTTGCATTGCATACTGCATTGCATGGATTGTGATGTCATAATTTTGCATTAAATGATGCTTTGCATGGATTATGATGTCATAATTTTGCATTGCATACTGCATTGCATGGATTGTGATGTCATAATTTTGCATTGCATGGATTGTGATGTCATACTTTTGCATTAAATGATGCTTTGCATGGATTATGATGTCATAATTTTGCATTGCATGGATTGTGATGTCATACTTTTGCATTAAATGATGCTTTGCATGGATTATGATGTCATAATTTTGCATTGCATACTGCATTGCATGGATTGTGATGTCATAATTTTGCATCGCATACTGCATTGCATGGATTGTGATGTCATAATTTTGCATTAAATGATGCTTTGCATGGATTATGATGTCATAATTTTGCATTGCATACTGCATTGCATGGATTGTGATGTCATAATTTTGCATTAAATGATGCTTTGCATGGATTATGATGTCATAATTTTGCATTGCATACTGCATTGCATGGATTGTGATGTCATAATTTTGCATTGCATGGATTGTGATGTCATACTTTTGCATTAAATGATGCTTTGCATGGATTATTATGTCATAATTTTGCATTGCATACTGCATTGCATGGATTGTGATGTCATAATTTTGCATTGCATACTGCATTGCATGGATTGTGATGTCATAATTTTGCATTAAATGATGCTTTGCATGGATTATGATGTCATAATTTTGCATTGCATACTGCATTGCATGGATTGTGATGTCATAATTTTGCATTAAATGATGCTTTGCATGGATTATGATGTCATAATTTTGCATTGCATACTGCATTGCATGGATTGTGATGTCATAATTTTGCATTAAATGATGCTTTGCATGGATTATGATGTCATAATTTTGCATTGCATACTGCATTGCATGGATTGTGATGTCATAATTTTGCATCGCATACTGCATTGCATGGATTGTGATGTCATAATTTTGCATTGCATACTGCATTGCATGGATTGTGATGTCATAATTTTGCATTGCATACTGCATTGCATGGATTGTGATGTCATAATGTTGCATTAAATGATGCTTTGCATGGATTGTGATGTCATAATGTTGCATTAAATGATGCTTTGCATGGATTGTGATGTCATAATTTTGCATTGCATACTGCATTGCATTGATTGTGATGTCATAATTTTGCATTGCATGGATTGTGATGTCATACTTTTGCATTAAATGATGCTTTGCATGGATTATTATGTCATAATTTTGCATTGCATACTGCATTGCATGGATTGTGATGTCATAATTTTGCATTGCATACTGCATTGCATGGATTGTGATGTCATAATTTTGCATTAAATGATGCTTTGCATGGATTATGATGTCATAATTTTGCATTGCATACTGCATTGCATGGATTGTGATGTCATAATTTTGCATTAAATGATGCTTTGCATGGATTATGATGTCATAATTTTGCATTGCATACTGCATTGCATGGATTGTGATGTCATAATTTTGCATCGCATACTGCATTGCATGGATTGTGATGTCATAATTTTGCATTGCATACTGCATTGCATGGATTGTGATGTCATAATTTTGCATTGCATACTGCATTGCATGGATTGTGATGTCATAATGTTGCATTAAATGATGCTTTGCATGGATTGTGATGTCATAATGTTGCATTAAATGATGCTTTGCATGGATTGTGATGTCATAATTTTGCATTGCATACTGCATTGCACGGATTGTGATGTCATAATTTTGCATTGCATACTGCATTGCATGGATTGCGATGTCATAATTTTGCATTAAATGATGCTTTGCATGGATTATGATGTCATAATTTTGCATTGCATACTGCATTGCATGGATTGTGATGTCATAATTTTGCATCGCATACTGCATTGCATGGATTGTGATGTCATAATTTTGCATTGCATACTGCATTGCATGGATTGCGATGTCATAATTTTGCATTAAATGATGCTTTGCATGGATTATGATGTCATAATTTTGCATTGCATACTGCATTGCATGGATTGTGATGTCATAATTTTGCATCGCATACTGCATTGCATGGATTGTGATGTCATAATTTTGCATTGCATACTGCATTGCATGGATTGTGATGTCATAATTTTGCATCGCATACTGCATTGCATGGATTGTGATGTCATAATTTTGCATTGCATACTGCATTGCATGGATTGTGATGTCATAATTTTGCATTGCATACTGCATTGCATGGATTGTGATGTCATAATGTTGCATTAAATGATGCTTTGCATGGATTGTGATGTCATAATGTTGCATTAAATGATGCTTTGCATGGATTGTGATGTCATAATTTTGCATTGCATACTGCATTGCACGGATTGTGATGTCATAATTTTGCATTGCATACTGCATTGCATGGATTGCGATGTCATAATTTTGCATTAAATGATGCTTTGCATGGATTATGATGTCATAATTTTGCATTGCATACTGCATTGCATGGATTGTGATGTCATAATTTTGCATTGCATGGATTGTGATGTCATACTTTTGCATTAAATGATGCTTTGCATGGATTATGATGTCATAATTTTGCATTGCATACTGCATTGCATGGATTGTGATGTCATAATTTTGCATTGCATACTGCTTTGCATGGATTGTGATGTCATAATTTTGCATTAAATGATGCTTTGCATGGATTATGATGTCATAATTTTGCATTGCATACTGCATTGCATGGATTGTGATGTCATAATTTTGCATTGCATGGATTGTGATGTCATACTTTTGCATTAAATTATGCTTTGCATGGATTATGATGTCATAATTTTGCATTGCATACTGCATTGCATGGATTGCGATGTCATAATTTTGCATTAAATGATGCTTTGCATGGATTATGATGTCATAATTTTGCATTGCATACTGCATTGCATGGATTGTGATGTCATAATTTTGCATTGCATACTGCATTGCATGGATTGTGATGTCATAATTTTGCATTGCATACTGCATTGCATGGATTGTGATGTCATAATTTTGCATTGCATACTGCATTGCATGGATTGTGATGTCATAATGTTGCATTAAATGATGCTTTGCATGGATTGTGATGTCATAATTTTGCATTGCATACTGCATTGCATGGATTGTGATGTCATAATTTTGTATTAAATGATGCTTTGCATGGATTATGATGTCATAATTTTGCATTGCATTCTGCATTGCATGGATTGTGATGTCATAATTTTGCATTGCATACTGCATTGCATGGATTGTGATGTCATACTTTTGCATTAAATGATGCTTTGCATGGATTATGATGTCATAATTTTGCATTGCATACTGCATTGCATGGATTGTGATGTCATAATTTTGCATTAAATGATGCTTTGCATGGATTATGATGTCATAATTTTGCATTGCATACTGCATTGCATGGATTGTGATGTCATAATTTTGCATTAAATGATGATTTGCATGGATTATGATGTCATAATTTTGCATTGCATACTGCATTGCATGGATTGTGATGTCATAATTTTGTATCGCATACTGCATTGCATGGATTGTGATGTCATAATTTTGCATTAAATGATGCTTTGCATGGATTATGATGTCATTATTTTGCATTGCATACTGCATTGCATGGATTGTGATGTCATAATTTTGCAGTGCATGGATTGTGATGTCATACTTTTGCATTAAATGATGCTTTGCATGGATTATGATGTCATAATTTTGCATTGCATGGATTGTGATGTCATACTTTTGCATTAAATGATGCTTTGCATGGATTATGATGTCATAATTTTGCATTGCATACTGCATTGCATGGATTGTGATGTCATAATTTTGCATTGCATACTGCATTGCATGGATTGTGATGTCATAATTTTGCATTAAATGATGCTTTGCATGGATTATGATGTCATAATTTTGCATTGCATACTGCATTGCATGGATTGTGATGTCATAATTTTGCATTAAATGATGCTTTGCATGGATTATGATGTCATAATTTTGCATTGCATACTGCATTGCATGGATTGTGATGTCATAATTTTGTATCGCATACTGCATTGCATGGATTGTGATGTCATAATTTTGCATTAAATGATGCTTTGCATGGATTATGATGTCATTATTTTGCATTGCATACTGCATTGCATGGATTGTGATGTCATACTTTTGCATTAAATGATGCTTTGCATGGATTATGATGTCATAATTTTGCATTGCATACTGCATTGCATGGATTGTGATGTCATAATTTTGCATTGCATACTGCATTGCATGGATTGTGATGTCATAATTTTGCATTAAATGATGCTTTGCATGGATTATGATGTCATAATTTTGCATTGCATACTGCATTGCATGGATTGTGATGTCATAATTTTGCATTAAATGATGCTTTGCATGGATTATGATGTCATAATTTTGCATTGCATACTGCATTGCATGGATTGTGATGTCATAATTTTGCAGTGCATGGATTGTGATGTCATACTTTTGCATTAAATGATGCTTTGCATGGATTATGATGTCATAATTTTGCATTGCATGGATTGTGATGTCATACTTTTGCATTAAATGATGCTTTGCATGGATTATGATGTCATAATTTTGCATTGCATACTGCATTGCATGGATTGTGATGTCATAATTTTGCATTGCATACTGCATTGCATGGATTGTGATGTCATAATTTTGCATTAAATGATGCTTTGCATGGATTATGATGTCATAATTTTGCATTGCATACTGCATTGCATGGATTGTGATGTCATAATTTTGCATTGCATACTGCATTGCATGGATTGTGATGTCATAATTTTGCATTAAATGATGCTTTGCATGGATTATGATGTCATAATTTTGCATTGCATACTGCATTGCATGGATTGTGATGTCATAATTATGCATTGCATACTGCATTGCATGGATTGTGATGTCATACTTTTGCATTAAATGATGCTTTGCATGGATTATGATGTCATAATTTTGCATTGCATACTGCATTGCATGGATTGTGATGTCATAATTTTGCATTGCATACTGCATTGCATGGATTGTGATGTCATAATTTTGCATTAAATGATGCTTTGCATGGATTATGATGTCATAATTTTGCATTGCATACTGCATTGCATGGATTGTGATGTCATAATTATGCATTGCATACTGCATTGCATGGATTGTGATGTCATAATTTTGCATTAAATGATGCTTTGCATGGATTGTGATGTCATAATTTTGCATTAAATGATGCTTTGCATGGATTATGATGTCATAATTTTGCATTGCATACTGCATTGCATGGATTGTGATGTCATAATTTTGCAGTGCATGGATTGTGATGTCATACTTTTGCATTAAATGATGCTTTGCATGGATTATGATGTCATAATTTTGCATTGCATGGATTGTGATGTCATACTTTTGCATTAAATGATGCTTTGCATGGATTATGATGTCATAATTTTGCATTGCATACTGCATTGCATGGATTGTGATGTCATAATTTTGCATCGCATACTGCATTGCATGGATTGTGATGTCATAATTTTGCATTGCATATTGCATTGCATGGATTGTGATGTCATAATTTTGCATTGCATACTGCATTGCATGGATTGTGATGTCATAATTTTGCATTAAATGATGCTTTGCATGGATTGTGATGTCATAATTTTGCATTGCATACTGCATTGCATGGATTGTGATGTCATAATTTTGCATTAAATGATGCTTTGCATGGATTATGATGTCATAATTTTGCATTGCATACTGCATTGCATGGATTGTGATGTCATAATTTTGCATTGCATGGATTGTGATGTCATACTTTTGCATTAAATGATGCTTTGCATGGATTATGATGTCATAATTTTGCATTGCATGGATTGTGATGTCATACTTTTGCATTAAATGATGCTTTGCATGGATTATGATGTCATAATTTTGCATTGCATACTGCATTGCATGGATTGTGATGTCATAATTTTGCATCGCATACTGCATTGCATGGATTGTGATGTCATAATTTTGCATTAAATGATGCTTTGCATGGATTATGATGTCATAATTTTGCATTGCATACTGCATTGCATGGATTGTGATGTCATAATTTTGCATTAAATGATGCTTTGCATGGATTATGATGTCATAATTTTGCATTGCATACTGCATTGCATGGATTGTGATGTCATAATTTTGCATTGCATGGATTGTGATGTCATACTTTTGCATTAAATGATGCTTTGCATGGATTATTATGTCATAATTTTGCATTGCATACTGCATTGCATGGATTGTGATGTCATAATTTTGCATTGCATACTGCATTGCATGGATTGTGATGTCATAATTTTGCATTAAATGATGCTTTGCATGGATTATGATGTCATAATTTTGCATTGCATACTGCATTGCATGGATTGTGATGTCATAATTTTGCATTAAATGATGCTTTGCATGGATTATGATGTCATAATTTTGCATTGCATACTGCATTGCATGGATTGTGATGTCATAATTTTGCATTAAATGATGCTTTGCATGGATTATGATGTCATAATTTTGCATTGCATACTGCATTGCATGGATTGTGATGTCATAATTTTGCATCGCATACTGCATTGCATGGATTGTGATGTCATAATTTTGCATTGCATACTGCATTGCATGGATTGTGATGTCATAATCTTGCATTGCATACTGCATTGCATGGATTGTGATGTCATAATGTTGCATTAAATGATGCTTTGCATGGATTGTGATGTCATAATGTTGCATTAAATGATGCTTTGCATGGATTGTGATGTCATAATTTTGCATTGCATACTGCATTGCACGGATTGTGATGTCATAATTTTGCATTGCATACTGCATTGCATGGATTGCGATGTCATAATTTTGCATTAAATGATGCTTTGCATGGATTATGATGTCATAATTTTGCATTGCATACTGCATTGCATGGATTGTGATGTCATAATTTTGCATTGCATGGATTGTGATGTCATACTTTTGCATTAAATGATGCTTTGCATGGATTATGATGTCATAATTTTGCATTGCATACTGCATTGCATGGATTGTGATGTCATAATTTTGCATTGCATACTGCTTTGCATGGATTGTGATGTCATAATTTTGCATTAAATGATGCTTTGCATGGATTATGATGTCATAATTTTGCATTGCATACTGCATTGCATGGATTGTGATGTCATAATTTTGCATTGCATGGATTGTGATGTCATACTTTTGCATTAAATGATGCTTTGCATGGATTATGATGTCATAATTTTGCATTGCATACTGCATTGCATGGATTGCGATGTCATAATTTTGCATTAAATGATGCTTTGCATGGATTATGATGTCATAATTTTGCATTGCATACTGCATTGCATGGATTGTGATGTCATAATTTTGCATTGCATACTGCATTGCATGGATTGTGATGTCATAATTTTGCATTGCATACTGCATTGCATGGATTGTGATGTCATAATTTTGCATTGCATACTGCATTGCATGGATTGTGATGTCATAATGTTGCATTAAATGATGCTTTGCATGGATTGTGATGTCATAATTTTGCATTGCATACTGCATTGCATGGATTGTGATGTCATAATTTTGTATTAAATGATGCTTTGCATGGATTATGATGTCATAATTTTGCATTGCATTCTGCATTGCATGGATTGTGATGTCATAATTTTGCATTGCATACTGCATTGCATGGATTGTGATGTCATAATGTTGCATTAAATGATGCTTTGCATGGATTGTGATGTCATAATGTTGCATTAAATGATGCTTTGCATGGATTGTGATGTCATAATTTTGCATTGCATACTGCATTGCATGGACTGTGATGTCATAATTTTGCATTGCATACTGCATTGCATGGATTGTGATGTCATAATTTTGCATTGCATACTGCATTGCATGGATTGTGATGTCATAATGTTGCATTAAATGATGCTTTGCATGGATTGTGATGTCATAATGTTGCATTAAATGATGCTTTGCATGGATTGTGATGTCATAATTTTGCATTGCATACTGCATTGCATGGATTGTGATGTCATAATTTTGCATTGCATGGATTGTGATGTCATACTTTTGCATTAAATGATGCTTTGCATGGATTATTATGTCATAATTTTGCATTGCATACTGCATTGCATGGATTGTGATGTCATAATTTTGCATTGCATACTGCATTGCATGGATTGTGATGTCATAATTTTGCATTAAATGATGCTTTGCATGGATTATGATGTCATAATTTTGCATTGCATACTGCATTGCATGGATTGTGATGTCATAATTTTGCATTAAATGATGCTTTGCATGGATTATGATGTCATAATTTTGCATTGCATACTGCATTGCATGGATTGTGATGTCATAATTTTGCATCGCATACTGCATTGCATGGATTGTGATGTCATAATTTTGCATTGCATACTGCATTGCATGGATTGTGATGTCATAATTTTGCATTGCATACTGCATTGCATGGATTGTGATGTCATAATGTTGCATTAAATGATGCTTTGCATGGATTGTGATGTCATAAT
>NW_026968773.1:0-70645 GCF_028390025.1 Pseudophryne corroboree
AATGCAAAGGTACAAGACAGCTTTTCCTTGCCAATATCTCTCTTTTGCAAAGAGCTGCGCATTGGAAAATTCAGGGCTATGCCGTGTAGATGATGGCCTAACAGGAGGCTTTAAAATTTTCTTTCTAGTGTCCTTCGTTTGGGAGAAAAATGCAAAGGCACAAGACAGCTTTTCCTTTCCAATATCTCTCTTTTGCAAAGAGCTGCGCATTGGAAAATTCAGGGCTATGCCGTGTAGATGATGGCCTAACAGGAGGCTTTAAAATTTTCTTTCTAGTGTCCTTCGTTTGGGAGAAAAATGCAAAGGTACAAGACAGCTTTTCCTTGCCAATATCTCTCTTTTGCAAAGAGCTGCGCATTGGAAAATTCAGGGCTATGCCGTGTAGATGATGGCCTAACAGGAGGCTTTAAAATTTTCTTTCTAGTGCCCTTCGTTTGGGAGAAAAATGCAAAGGTACAAGACAGCTTTTCCTTGCCAATATCTCTCTTTTGCAAAGAGCTGCGCATTGGAAAATTCAGGGCTATGCCGTGTAGATGATGGCCTAACAGGAGGCTTTAAAATTTTCTTTCTAGTGTCCTTCGTTTGGGAGAAAAATGCAAAGGTACAAGACAGCTTTTCCTTGCCAATATCTCTCTTTTGCAAAGAGCTGCGCATTGGAAAATTCAGGGATATGCCGTGTAGATGATGGCCTAACAGGAGGCTTTAAAATTTTCTTTCTAGTGTCCTTCGTTTGGGAGAAAAATGCAAAGGTACAAGACAGCTTTTCCTTGCCAATATCTCTCTTTTGCAAAGAGCAGCGCATTGGAAAATTCAGGGCTATGCCGTGTAGATGATGGCCTAACAGGAGGCTTTAAAATGTTCTTTCTAGTGTCCTTCGTTTGGAGAAAAATGCAAAGGTACAAGACAGCTTTTCCTTGCCAATATCTCTTTTTTGCAAAGAGCTGCGCATTGGAAAATTCAGGGCTATGCCGTGTAGATGATGGCCTAACAGGAGGCTTTAAAATTTTCTTTCTAGTGTCCTTCGTTTGGGAGAAAAATGCAAAGGTACAAGACAGATTTTCCTTGCCAATATCTCTCTTTTGCAAAGAGCTACGCATTGGAAAATTCTGGGCTATAACGTGTAGATGAAGCACTAACAGGAGGCTGTAAAATTTTCATTCTAGTGTCCTTCGTTTGGGAGAAAAATCCAATGGTACAAGACAGCTTTTCCTTGCCAATATCTCTCTTTTGCACAAAGCTGCGCCTTGGAAAATTCAGGGCTATGCCGTGTAGATGATGGCCTAACAGGAGGCTTTAAAATTTTCTTTCTAGTGTCCTTCGTTTGGGAGAAAAATGCAAAGGTACAAGACAGCTTTTCCTTGCCAATATCTCTCTTTTGCAAAGAGCTGCGCATTGGAAAATTCAGGGCTATGCCGTGTAGATGATGGCCTAACAGGAGGCTTTAAAATTTTCTTTCTAGTGTCCTTCGTTTGGGAGAAAAATGCAAAGGTACAAGACAGCTTTTCCTTGCCAATATCTCTCTTTTGCAAAGAGCTGCGCATTGGAAAATTCAGGGCTCTGCCGTGTAGATGATGTCCTAACAGGAGGCTTTAAAATTTTATTTCTAGTGTCCTTCGTTTGGGAGAAAAATGCAAAGGTACAAGACAGCTTTTCCTTGCCAATATCTCTCTTTTGCAAAGAGCTGCGCATTGGAAAATTCAGGGCTATGCCGTGTAGATGATGGCCTAACAGGAGGCTTTAAAATTTTCATTCTAGTGTCCTTCGTTTGGGAGAAAAGTCCAATGGTACAAGACAGCTTTTCCTTGCCAATATCTCTCTTTTGCACAAAGCTGCGCCTTGGAAAATTCAGGGCTATGCCGTGTAGATGATGGCCTAACAGGAGGCTTTAAAATTTTCTTTCTAGTGTCCTTCGTTTGGGAGAAAAATGCAAAGGTACAAGACAGCTTTTCCTTGCCAATATCTCTCTTTTGCAAAGAGCTGCGCATTGGAAAATTCAGGACTATGCCGTGTAGATGATGGCCTAACAGGAGGCTTTAAAATTTTCTTTCTAGTTTCCTTCGTTTGGGAGAAAAATGCAAAGGTACAAGACAGCTTTTCCTTGCCAATATCTCTCTTTTGCAAAGAGCTGCACATTGGAAAATTCAGGGCTATGCCGTGTAGATGATGGCCTAACAGGAGGCTTTAAAATTTTCTTTCTAGTGTCCTTCGTTTGGGAGAAAAATGCAAAGGTACAAGACAGCTTTTCCTTGCCAATATCTCTCTTTTGCAAAGAGCTGCGCATTGGAAAATTCAGGGCTATGCCGTGTAGATGATGGCCTAACAGGAGGCTTTAAAATTTTCTTTCTAGTGTCCTTCGTTTGGGAGAAAAATGCAAAGGCACAAGACAGCTTTTCCTTTCCAATATCTCTCTTTTGCAAAGAGCTGCGCATTGGAAAATTCAGGGCTATGCCGTGTAGATGATGGCCTAACAGGAGGCTTTAAAATTTTCTTTCTAGTGTCCTTCGTTTGGGAGAAAAATGCAAAGGTACAAGACAGCTTTTCCTTGCCAATATCTCTCTTTTGCAAAGAGCTGCGCATTTGAAAATTCAGGGCTATGCCGTGTAGATGATGGCCTAACAGGAGGCTTTAAAATTTTCTTTCTAGTGCCCTTCGTTTGGGAGAAAAATGCAAAGGTACAAGACAGCTTTTCCTTGCCAATATCTCTCTTTTGCAAAGAGCTGCGCATTGGAAAATTCAGGGCTATGCCGTGTAGATGATGGCCTAACAGGAGGCTTTAAAATTTTCTTTCTAGTGTCCTTCGTTTGGGAGAAAAATGCAAAGGTACAAGACAGCTTTTCCTTGCCAATATCTCTCTTTTGCAAAGAGCTGCGCATTGGAAAATTCAGGGATATGCCGTGTAGATGATGGCCTAACAGGAGGCTTTAAAATTTTCTTTCTAGTGTCCTTCGTTTGGGAGAAAAATGCAAAGGTACAAGACAGCTTTTCCTTGCCAATATCTCTCTTTTGCAAAGAGCAGCGCATTGGAAAATTCAGGGCTATGCCGTGTAGATGATGGCCTAACAGGAGGCTTTAAAATGTTCTTTCTAGTGTCCTTCGTTTGGGAGAAAAATGCAAAGGTACAAGACAGCTTTTCCTTGCCAATATCTCTTTTTTGCAAAGAGCTGCGCATTGGAAAATTCAGGGCTATGCCGTGTAGATGATGGCCTAACAGGAGGCTTTAAAATTTTCTTTCTAGTGTCCTTCGTTTGGGAGAAAAATGCAAAGGTACAAGACAGATTTTCCTTGCCAATATCTCTCTTTTGCAAAGAGCTACGCATTGGAAAATTCTGGGCTATAACGTGTAGATGAAGCACTAACAGGAGGCTGTAAAATTTTCATTCTAGTGTCCTTCGTTTGGGAGAAAAATCCAATGGTACAAGACAGCTTTTCCTTGCCAATATCTCTCTTTTGCACAAAGCTGCGCCTTGGAAAATTCAGGGCTATGCCGTGTAGATGATGGCCTAACAGGAGGCTTTAAAATTTTCTTTCTAGTGTCCTTCGTTTGGGAGAAAAATGCAAAGGTACAAGACAGCTTTTCCTTGCCAATATCTCTCTTTTGCAAAGAGCTGCGCATTGGAAAATTCAGGGCTATGCCGTGTAGATGATGGCCTAACAGGAGGCTTTAAAATTTTCTTTCTAGTGTCCTTCGTTTGGGAGAAAAATGCAAAGGTACAAGACAGCTTTTCCTTGCCAATATCTCTCTTTTGCAAAGAGCTGCGCATTGGAAAATTCAGGGCTCTGCCGTGTAGATGATGTCCTAACAGGAGGCTTTAAAATTTTATTTCTAGTGTCCTTCGTTTGGGAGAAAAATGCAAAGGTACAAGACAGCTTTTCCTTGCCAATATCTCTCTTTTGCAAAGAGCTGCGCATTGGAAACTTCAGGGCTATGCCGTGTAGATGATGGCCTAACAGGAGGCTTTAAAATTTTCATTCTAGTGTCCTTCGTTTGGGAGAAAAATCCAATGGTACAAGACAGCTTTTCCTTGCCAATATCTCTCTTTTGCACAAAGCTGCGCATTGGAAAAGTCAGGGCTATGCCGTGTAGATGATGGCCTAACAGGAGGCTTTAAAATTTTCTTTCTAGTGTCCTTCGTTTGGGAGAAAAATGCAAAGGTACAAGACAGCTTTTCCTTGCCAATATCTCTCTTTTGCAAAGAGCTGCGCATTGGAAAATTCAGGGCTATGCCGTGTAGATGATGGCCTAACAGGAGGCTTTAAAATTTTCTTTCTAGTGTCCTTCGTTTGGGAGAAAAATGCAAAGGTACAAGACAGATTTTCCTTGCCAATACCTCTCTTTTGCAAAGAGCTACGCATTGGAAAATTCTGGGCTATACCGTGTAGATGAAGCACTAACAGGAGGCTTTAAAATTTTCATTCTAGTGTCCTTCGTTTGGGAGAAAAGTCCAATGGTACAAGACAGCTTTTCCTTGCCAATATCTCTCTTTTGCACAAAGCTGCGCCTTGGAAAATTCAGGGCTATGCCGTGTAGATGATGGCCTAACAGGAGGCTTTAAAATTTTCGTTCTAGTGTCCTTCGTTTGGGAGAAAAATGCAAAGGTACAAGACAGCTTTTCCTTGCCAATATCTCTTTTTTGCAAAGAGCTGCGCATTGGAAAATTCAGGGCTATGCCGTGTAGATGATGGCCTAACAGGAGGCTTTAAAATTTTCTTTCTAGTGTCCTTCGTTTGGGAGAAAAATGCAAAGGTACAAGACAGATTTTCCTTGCCAATATCTCTCTTTTGCAAAGAGCTACGCATTGGAAAATTCTGGGCTATAACGTGTAGATGAAGCACTAACAGGAGGCTGTAAAATTTTCATTCTAGTGTCCTTCGTTTGGGAGAAAAATCCAATGGTACAAGACAGCTTTTCCTTGCCAATATCTCTCTTTTGCACAAAGCTGCGCCTTGGAAAATTCAGGGCTATGCCGTGTAGATGATGGCCTAACAGGAGGCTTTAAAATTTTCTTTCTAGTGTCCTTCGTTTGGGAGAAAAATGCAAAGGTACAAGACAGCTTTTCCTTGCCAATATCTCTCTTTTGCAAAGAGCTGCGCATTGGAAAATTCAGGGCTATGCCGTGTAGATGATGGCCTAACAGGAGGCTTTAAAATTTTCTTTCTAGTGTCCTTCGTTTGGGAGAAAAATGCAAAGGTACAAGACAGCTTTTCCTTGCCAATATCTCTCTTTTGCAAAGAGCTGCGCATTGGAAAATTCAGGGCTCTGCCGTGTAGATGATGTCCTAACAGGAGGCTTTAAAATTTTATTTCTAGTGTCCTTCGTTTGGGAGAAAAATGCAAAGGTACAAGACAGCTTTTCCTTGCCAATATCTCTCTTTTGCAAAGAGCTGCGCATTGGAAAATTCAGGGCTATGCCGTGTAGATGATGGCCTAACAGGAGGCTTTAAAATTTTCATTCTAGTGTCCTTCGTTTGGGAGAAAAATCCAATGGTACAAGACAGCTTTTCCTTGCCAATATCTCTCTTTTGCACAAAGCTGCGCATTGGAAAATTCAGGGCTATGCCGTGTAGATGATGGCCTAACAGGAGGCTTTAAAATTTTCTTTCTAGTGTCCTTCGTTTGGGAGAAAAATGCAAAGGTACAAGACAGCTTTTCCTTGCCAATATCTCTCTTTTGCAAAGAGCTGCGCATTGGAAAATTCAGGGCTATGCCGTGTAGATGATGGCCTAACAGGAGGCTTTAAAATTTTCTTTCTAGTGTCCTTCGTTTGGGAGAAAAATGCAAAGGTACAAGACAGATTTTCCTTGCCAATACCTCTCTTTTGCAAAGAGCTACGCATTGGAAAATTCTGGGCTATACCGTGTAGATGAAGCACTAACAGGAGGCTTTAAAATTTTCATTCTAGTGTCCTTCGTTTGGGAGAAAAGTCCAATGGTACAAGACAGCTTTTCCTTGCCAATATCTCTCTTTTGCACAAAGCTGCGCCTTGGAAAATTCAGGGCTATGCCGTGTAGATGATGGCCTAACAGGAGGCTTTAAAATTTTCGTTCTAGTGTCCTTCGTTTGGGAGAAAAATGCAAAGGTACAAGACAGCTTTTCCTTGCCAATATCTCTCTTTTGCAAAGAGCTGCGCATTGGAAAATTCAGGACTATGCCGTGTAGATGATGGCCTAACAGGAGGCTTTAAAATTTTCTTTCTAGTATCCTTCGTTTGGGAGAAAAATGCAAAGGTACAAGACAGCTTTTCCTTGCCAATATCTCTCTTTTGCAAAGAGCTGCACATTGGAAAATTCAGGACTATGCCGTGTAGATGATGGCCTAACAGGAGGCTTTAAAATTTTCTTTCTAGTGTCCTTCGTTTGGGAGAAAAATGCAAAGGTACAAGACAGCTTTTCCTTGCCAATATCTCTCTTTTGCAAAGAGCTGCGCATTGGAAAATTCAGGGCTATGCCGTGTAGATGATGGCCTAACAGGAGGCTTTAAAATTTTCTTTCTAGTGTCCTTCGTTTGGGAGAAAAATGCAAAGGTACAAGACAGCTTTTCCTTGCCAATATCTCTCTTTTGCAAAGAGCTGCGCATTGGAAAATTCAGGGCTCTGCCGTGTAGATGATGGCCTAACAGGAGGCTTTAAAATTTTATTTCTAGTGTCCTTCGTTTGGGAGAAAAATGCAAAGGTACAAGACAGCTTTTCCTTGCCAATATCTCTCTTTTGCAAAGAGCTACGCATTGGAAAATTCAGGGCTATACCGTGTAGATGAAGCACTAACAGGAGGCTTTAAAATTTTCATTCTAGTGTCCTTCGTTTGGGAGAAAAATCCAATGGTACAAGACAGCTTTTCCTTGCCAATATCTCTCTTTTGCACAAAGCTGCGCATTGGAAAATTCAAGGCTATGCCGTGTAGATGATGGCCTAACAGGAGGCTTTAAAATTTTCTTTCTAGTGTCCTTCGTTTGGGAGAAAAATGCAAAGGTACAAGACAGCTTTTCCTTGCCAATATCTCTCTTTTGCAAAGAGCTGCGCATTGGAAAATTCAGGGCTATGCCGTGTAGATGATGGCCTAACAGGAGGCTTTAACATTTTCTTTCTAGTGTCCTTCGTTTGGGTGAAAAATGCAAAGGTACAAGACAGCTTTTCCTTGCCAATATCTCTCTTTTGCAAAGAGCTGCGCATTGGAAAATTCAGGGCTAAGCCGTGTAGATGATGGCTTAACAGGAGGCTTTAAAATTTTCTTTCTAGTGTCCTTCGTTTGGGAGAAAAATCCAATGGTACAAGACAGCTTTTCCTTGCCAATATCTCTCTTTTGCACAAAGCTGCGCATTGGAAAATTCAGGGCTATGCCGTGTAGATGATGGCCTAACAGGAGGCTTTAAAATTTTCTTTCTAGTGTCCTTCGTTTGGGAGAAAAATGCAAAGGTACAAGACAGCTTTTCCTTGCCAATATCTCTCTTTTGCAAAGAGCAGCGCATTGGAAAATTCAGGGCTATGCCGTGTAGATGATGGCCTAACAGGAGGCTTTAAAATTTTCTTTCTAGTGTCCTTCGTTTGGGAGAAAAATGCAAAGGTACAAGACAGCTTTTCCTTGCCAATATCTCTCTTTTGCAAAGAGCTGCGCATTGGAAAATTCAGGGCTATGCCGTGTAGATGATGGCCTAACAGGAGGCTTTAAAATTTTCTTTCTAGTGTCCTTCGTTTGGGAGAAAAATGCAAAGGTACAAGACAGCTTTTCCTTGCCAATATCTCTCTTTTGCAAAGAGCTGCGCATTGGAAAATTCAGGGCTCTGCCGTGTAGATGATGGCCTAACAGGAGGCTTTAAAATTTTCTTTCTAGTGTCCTTCGTTTGGGAGAAAAATGCAAAGGTACAAGACAGCTTTTCCTTGCCAATATCTCTCTTTTGCAAAGAGCTGCGCATTCAGGGCTATGCCGTGTAGATGATGGCCTAACAGGAGGCTTTAAAATTTTCTTTCTAGTGTCCTTCGTTTGGGAGAAAAATGCAAAGGTACAAGACAGCTTTTCCTTGCCAATATCTCTCTTTTGCAAAGAGCTGCGCATTGGAAAATTCAGTGCTATGCCGTGTAGATGATGGCCTAACAGGAGGCTTTAAAATTTTCTTTCTAGTGTCCTTCGTTTGGGAGAAAAATGCAAAGGTACAAGACAGCTTTTCCTTGCCAATATCTCTCTTTTGCAAAGAGCTGCGCATTGGAAAATTCAGGGCTCTGCCGTGTAGATGATGGCCTAACAGGAGGCTTTAAAATTTTATTTCTAGTGTCCTTCGTTTGGGAGAAAAATGCAAAGGTACAAGACAGCTTTTCCTTGCCAATATCTCTCTTTTGCAAAGAGCTACGCATTGGAAAATTCAGGGCTATACCGTGTAGATGAAGCACTAACAGGAGGCTTTAAAATTTTCATTCTAGTGTCCTTCGTTTGGGAGAAAAATCCAATGGTACAAGACAGCTTTTCCTTGCCAATATCTCTCTTTTGCACAAAGCTGCGCATTGGAAAATTCAGGGCTATGCCGTGTAGATAATGGCCTAACAGGAGGCTTTAAAATTTTCTTTCTAGTGTCCTTCGTTTGGGAGAAAAATGCAAAGGTACAAGACAGCTTTTCCTTGCCAATATCTCTCTTTTGCAAAGAGCTGCGCATTGGAAAATTCAGGGCTATGCAGTGTAGATGATGGCCTAACAGGAGGCTTTAAAATTTTCTTTCTAGTGTCCTTCGTTTGGGAGAAAAATGCAAAGGTACAAGACAGCTTTTCCTTGCCAATATCTCTCTTTTGCAAAGAGCTGCGCATTGGAAAATTCAGTGCTATGCCGTGTAGATGATGGCCTAACAGGAGGCTTTAAAATTTTCTTTCTAGTGTCCTTCGTTTGGGAGAAAAATGCAAAGGTACAAGACAGCTTTTCCTTGCCAATATCTCTCTTTTGCAAAGAGCTGCGCATTGGAAAATTCAGGGCTCTGCCGTGTAGATGATGGCCTAACAGGAGGCTTTAAAATTTTATTTCTAGTGTCCTTCGTTTGGGAGAAAAATGCAAAGGTACAAGACAGCTTTTCCTTGCCAATATCTCTCTTTTGCAAAGAGCTACGCATTGGAAAATTCAGGGCTATACCGTGTAGATGAAGCACTAACAGGAGGCTTTAAAATTTTCATTCTAGTGTCCTTCGTTTGGGAGAAAAATCCAATGGTACAAGACAGCTTTTCCTTGCCAATATCTCTCTTTTGCACAAAGCTGCGCATTGGAAAATTCAGGGCTATGCCGTGTAGATAATGGCCTAACAGGAGGCTTTAAAATTTTCTTTCTAGTGTCCTTCGTTTGGGAGAAAAATGCAAAGGTACAAGACAGCTTTTCCTTGCCAATATCTCTCTTTTGCAAAGAGCTGCGCATTGGAAAATTCAGGGCTATGCAGTGTAGATGATGGCCTAACAGGAGGCTTTAAAATTTTCTTTCTAGTGTCCTTCGTTTGGGAGAAAAATGCAAAGGTACAAGACAGCTTTTCCTTGCCAATATCTCTCTTTTGCAAAGAGCTGCGCATTGGAAAATTCAGGGCTATGCCGTGTAGACGATGGCTTAACAGGAGGCTTTAAAATTTTCTTTCTAGTGTCCTTCGTTTGGGAGAAAAATCCAATGGTACAAGACAGCTTTTCCTTGCCAATATCTCTCTTTTGCACAAAGCTGCGCATTGGAAAATTCAGGGCTATGCCGTGTAGATGATGGCCTAACAGGAGGCTTTAAAATTTTCTTTCTAGTGTCCTTCGTTTGGGAGAAAAATGCAAAGGTACAAGACAGCTTTTCCTTGCCAATATCTCTCTTTTGCAAAGAGCTGCGCATTGGAAAATTCAGGGCTATGCCGTGTAGATGATGGCCTAACAGGAGGCTTTAAAATTTTCTTTCTAGTGTCCTTCGTTTGGGAGAAAAATGCAAAGGTACAAGACAGCTTTTCCTTGCCAATATCTCTCTTTTGCAAAGAGCTGCGCATTGGAAAATTCAGGGCTATGCCGTGTAGATGATGGCCTAACAGGAGGCTTTAAAATTTTCTTTCTAGTGTCCATCGTTTGGGAGAAAAATGCAAAGGTACAAGACAGCTTTTCCTTGCCAATATCTCTCTTTTGCAAAGAGCTGCGCATTGGAAAATTCAGGACTATGCCGTGTAGATGATGGCCTAACAGGAGGCTTTAAAATTTTCTTTCTAGTGTCCTTCGTTTGGGAGAAAAATGCAAAGGTACAAGACAGCTTTTCCTTGCCAATATCTCTCTTTTGCAAAGAGCTGCGCATTGGAAAATTCAGGGCTATGCCGTGTAGATGATGGCCTAACAGGAGGCTTTAAAATTTTCTTTCTAGTGTCCTTCGTTTGGGAGAAAAATTCAAAGGTACAAGACAGCTTTTCCTTGCCAATATCTCTCTTTTGCAAAGAGCTGCGCATTGGAAAATTCAGGGCTATGCCGTGTAGATGATGGCCTAACAGGAGGCTTTAAAATTTTCTTTCTAGTGTCCTTCGTTTGGGAGAAAAATGCAAAGGTACAAGACAGCTTTTCCTTGCCAATATCTCTCTTTTGCAAAGAGCTGCGCATTGGAAAATTCAGGGCTCTGCCGTGTAGATGATGGCCTAACAGGAGGCTTTAAAATTTTCTTTCTAGTGTCCTTCGTTTGGGAGAAAAATGCAAAGGTACAAGACAGCTTTTCCTTGCCAATATCTCTCTTTTGCAAAGAGCTGCGCATTGGAAAATTCAGGGATATGCCGTGTAGATGATGGCCTAACAGGAGGCTTTAAAATTTTCTTTCTAGTGTCCTTCGTTTGGGAGAAAAATGCAAAGGTACAAGACAGCTTTTCCTTGCCAATATCTCTCTTTTGCAAAGAGCTGCGCATTGGAAAATTCAGGGCTATGCCGTGTAGATGATGGCCTAACAGGAGGCTTTAAAATGTTCTTTCTAGTGTCCTTCGTTTGGGAGAAAAATGCAAAGGTACAAGACAGCTTTTCCTTGCCAATATCTCTTTTTTGCAAAGAGCTGCGCATTGGAAAATTCAGGGCTATGCCGTGTAGATGATCGCCTAACAGGAGGCTTTAAAATTTTCTTTCTAGTGTCCTTCGTTTGGGAGAAAAATGCAAAGGTACAAGACAGATTTTCCTTGCCAATATCTCTCTTTTGCAAAGAGCTACGCATTGGAAAATTCTGGGCTATACCGTGTAGATGAAGCACTAACAGGAGGCTGTAAAATTTTCATTCTAGTGTCCTTCGTTTGGGAGAAAAATCCAATGGTACAAGACAGCTTTTCCTTGCCAATATCTCTCTTTTGCACAAAGCTGCGCCTTGGAAAATTCAGGGCTATGCCGTGTAGATGATGGCCTAACAGGAGGCTTTAAAATTTTCTTTCTAGTGTCCTTCGTTTGGGAGAAAAATGCAAAGGTACAAGACAGCTTTTCCTTGCCAATATCTCTCTTTTGCAAAGAGCTGCGCATTGGAAAATTCAGGGCTATGCCGTGTAGATGATGGCCTAACAGGAGGCTTTAAAATTTTCTTTCTAGTGTCCTTCGTTTGGGAGAAAAATGCAAAGGTACAAGACAGCTTTTCCTTGCCAATATCTCTCTTTTGCAAAGAGCTGCGCATTGGAAAATTCAGGGCTATGCCGTGTAGATGATGGCCTAACAGGAGGCTTTAAAATTTTCTTTCTAGTGTCCTTCGTTTGGGAGAAAAATGCAAAGGTACAAGACAGCTTTTCCTTGCCAATATCTCTCTTTTGCAAAGAGCTGCGCATTGGAAAATTCAGGGCTATGCCGTGTAGATGATGGCCTAACAGGAAGCTTTAAAATTTTCTTTCTAGTGTCCTTCGTTTGGGAGAAAAATGCAAAGGTACAAGACAGCTTTTCCTTGCCAATATCTCTCTTTTGCAAAGAGCTGCGCATTGGAAAATTCAGGGCTATGCCGTGTAGATGATGGCCTAACAGGAGGCTTTAAAATTTTCTTTCTAGTGTCCTTCGTTTGGGAGAAAAATGCAAAGGTACAAGACAGCTTTTCCTTGCCAATATCTCTCTTTTGCAAAGAGCTGCGCATTGGAAAATTCAGGGCTATGCCGTGTAGATGATGGCCTAACAGGAGGCTTTAAAATGTTCTTTCTAGTGTCCTTCGTTTGGGAGAAAAATGCAAAGGTACAAGACAGCTTTTCCTTGCCAATATCTCTTTTTTGCAAAGAGCTGCGCATTGGAAAATTCAGGGCTATGCCGTGTAGATGATGGCCTAACAGGAGGCTTTAAAATTTTCTTTCTAGTGTCCTTCGTTTGGGAGAAAAATGCAAAGGTACAAGACAGATTTTCCTTGCCAATATCTCTCTTTTGCATAGAGCTACGCATTGGAAAATTCTGGGCTATACCGTGTAGATGAAGCACTATCAGGAGGCT
Source organism: Pseudophryne corroboree (assembly GCF_028390025.1). Taxonomy (NCBI): domain Eukaryota; kingdom Metazoa; phylum Chordata; class Amphibia; order Anura; family Myobatrachidae; genus Pseudophryne; species Pseudophryne corroboree. Next base: position 12,386 of record NW_026968773.1, read on the forward strand.
TTAAAATTTTCATTCTAGTGTCCTTCGTTTGGGAGAAAAATCCAATGGTACAAGACAGCTTTTCCTTGCCTATATCTCTCTTTTGCACAAAGCTGCGCCTTGGAAAATTCAGGGCTATGCCGTGTAGATGATGGCCTAACAGGAGGCTTTAAAATTTTCTTTCTAGTGTCCTTCGTTTGAGAGAAAAATGCAAAGGTACAAGACAGCTTTTCCTTGCCAATATCTCTCTTTTGCAAAGAGCTGCGCATTGGAAAATTCAGGGCTATGCCGTGTAGATGATGGCCTAACAGGAGGCTTTAAAATTTTCTTTCTAGTGTCCTTCGTTTGGGAGAAAAATGCAAAGGTACAAGACAGCTTTTCCTTGCCAATATCTCTCTTTTGCAAAGAGCTGCGCATTGGAAAATTCAGGGCTATGCCGTGTAGATGATGGCCTAACAGGAGGCTTTAAAATTTTCTTTCTAGTGTCCTTCGTTTGGGAGAAAAATGCAAAGGTACAAGACAGCTTTTCCTTGCCAATATCTCTCTTTTGCAAAGAGCTGCGCATTGGAAAATTCAGGGCTATGCCGTGTAGATGATGGCCTAACAGGAGGCTTTAAAATTTTCTTTCTAGTGTCCTTCGTTTGGGAGAAAAATGCAAAGGTACAAGACAGCTTTTCCTTGCCAATATCTCTCTTTTGCAAAGAGCTGCGCATTGGAAAATTCAGGGCTCTGCCGTGTAGATGATGTCCTAACAGGAGGCTTTAAAATTTTATTTCTAGTGTCCTTCGTTTGGGAGAAAAATGCAAAGGTACAAGACAGCTTTTCCTTGCCAATATCTCTCTTTTGCAAAGAGCTGCGCATTGGAAAATTCAGGGCTATGCCGTGTAGATGATGGCCTAACAGGAGGCTTTAAAATTTTCATTCTAGTGTCCTTCGTTTGGGAGAAAAATCCAATGGTACAAGACAGCTTTTCCTTGCCAATATCTCTCTTTTGCACAAAGCTGCGCATTGGAAAATTCAGGGCTATGCCGTGTAGATGATGGCCTAACAGGAGGCTTTAAAATTTTCTTTCTAGTGTCCTTCGTTTGGGAGAAAAATGCAAAGGTACAAGACAGCTTTTCCTTGCCAATATCTCTCTTTTGCAAAGAGCTGCGCATTGGAAAATTCAGGGCTATGCCGTGTAGATGATGGCCTAACAGGAGGCTTTAAAATTTTCTTTCTAGTGTCCTTCGTTTGGGAGAAAAATGCAAAGGTACAAGACAGATTTTCCTTGCCAATATCTCTCTTTTGCAAAGAGCTGCGCATTGGAAAATTCAGGGCTATGCCGTGTAGATGATGGCCTAACAGGAGGCTTTAAAATTTTCTTTCTAGTGTCCTTCGTTTGGGAGAAAAATGCAAAGGTACAAGACAGCTTTTCCTTGCCAATATCTCTCTTTTGCAAAGAGCTGCGCATTGGAAAATTCAGGGCTATGCCGTGTAGATGATGGCCTAACAGGAGGCTTTAAAATTTTCTTTCTAGTGTCCTTCGTTTGGGAGAAAAATGCAAAGGTACAAGACAGCTTTTCCTTGCCAATATCTCTCTTTTGCAAAGAGCTGCGCATTGGAAAATTCAGGGCTCTGCCGTGTAGATGATGGCCTAACAGGAGGCTTTAAAATTTTATTTCTAGTGTCCTTCGTTTGGTAGAAAAATGCAAAGGTACAAGACAGCTTTTCCTTGCCAATATCTCTCTTTTGCAAAGAGCTACGCATTGGATAATTCAGGGCTATACCGTGTAGATGAAGTACTAACAGGAGGCTTTAAAATTTTCATTCTAGTGTCCTTCGTTTGGGAGAAAAATCCAATGGTACAAGACAGCTTTTCCTTGCCAATATCTCTCTTTTGCACAAAGCTGCGCATTGGAAAATTCAGGGCTATGCCGTGTAGATGATGGCCTAACAGGAGGCTTTAAAATTTTCTTTCTAGTGTCCTTCGTTTGGGAGAAAAATCCAATGGTACAAGACAGCTTTTCCTTGCCAATATCTCTCTTTTGCACAAAGCTGCGCATTGGAAAATTCAGGGCTATGCCGTGTAGATGGCCTAACAGGAGGCTTTAAAATTTTCTTTCAAGTGTCCTTCGTTTGGGAGAAAAATGCAAAGGTACAAGACAGCTTTTCCTTGCCAATATCTCTCTTTTGCAAAGAGCTGCGCATTGGAAAATTCAGGGCTCTGCCGTGTAGATGATGGCCTAACAGGAGGCTTTAAAATTTTATTTCTAGTGTCCTTCGTTTGGTAGAAAAATGCAAAGGTACAAGACAGCTTTTCCTTGCCAATATCTCTCTTTTGCAAAGAGCTGCGCATTGGAAAATTCAGGGCTATGCCGTGTAGATGATGGCCTAACAGGAGGCTTTAAAATTTTCTTTCTAGTGTCCTTCCTTTGGGAGAAAAATGCAAAGGTACAAGACAGCTTTTCCTTGCCAATATCTCTCTTTTGCAAAGAGCTGCGCATTGGAAAATTCAGGGCTATGCCGTGTAGATGATGGCTTAACAGGAGGCTTTAAAATTTTCTTTCTAGTGTCCTTCGTTTGGGAGAAAAATCCAATGGTACAAGACAGCTTTTCCTTGCCAATATCTCTCTTTTGCACAAAGCTGCGCATTGGAAAATTCAGGGCTATGCCGTGTAGATGGCCTAACAGGAGGCTTTAAAATTTTCTTTCTAGTGTCCTTCGTTTGGGAGAAAAATGCAAAGGTACAAGACAGCTTTTCCTTGCCAATATCTCTCTTTTGCCAAGAGCTGCGCATTGGAAAATTCAGGGCTATGCCGTGTAGATGATGGCCTAACAGGAGGCTTTAAAATTTTCTTTCTAGTGTCCTTCGTTTGGGAGAAAAATGCAAAGGTACAAGACAGCTTTTCCTTGCCAATATCTCTCTTTTGCAAAGAGCTGCGCATTGGAAAATTCAGGGCTATGCCGTGTAGATGATGGCCTAACAGGAGGCTTTAAAATTTTCTTTCTAGTGTCCTTCGTTTGGGAGAAAAATGCAAAGGTACAAGACAGATTTTCCTTATCAATATCTCTCTTTTGCAAAGAGCTGCGCATTGGAAAATTCAGGGCTATGCCGTGTAGATGATGGCCTAACAGGAGGCTTTAAAATTTTCTTTCTAGTGTCCTTCGTTTGGGAGAAAAATGCAAAGGTACAAGACAGCTTTTCCTTGCCAATATCTCTCTTTTGCAAAGAGCTGCGCATTGGAAAATTCAGGGCTCTGCCGTGTAGATGATGGCCTAACAGGAGGCTTTAAAATTTTATTTCTAGTGTCCTTCGTTTGGGAGAAAAATGCAAAGGTACAAGACAGCTTTTCCTTGCCAATATCTCTCTTTTGCAAAGAGCTGCGCATTGGAAAATTCAGGGCTATGCCGTGTAGATGATGGCCTAACAGGAGGCTTTAAAATTTTCTTTCTAGTGTCCTTCCTTTGGGAGAAAAATGCAAAGGTACAAGACAGCTTTTCCTTGCCAATATCTCTCTTTTGCAAAGAGCTGCGCATTGGAAAATTCAGGGCTATGCCGTGTAGATGATGGCTTAACAGGAGGCTTTAAAATTTTCTTTCTAGTGTCCTTTGTTTGGGAGAAAAATCCAATGGTACAAGACAGCTTTTCCTTGCCAATATCTCTCTTTTGCACAAAGCTGCGCATTGGAAAATTCAGGGCTATGCCGTGTAGATGGCCTAACAGGAGGCTTTAAAATTTTCTTTCTAGTGTCCTTCGTTTGGGAGAAAAATGCAAAGGTACAAGACAGCTTTTCCTTGCCAATATCTCTCTTTTGCCAAGAGCTGCGCATTGGAAAATTCAGGGCTATGCCGTGTAGATGATGGCCTAACAGGAGGCTTTAAAATTTTCTTTCTAGTGTCCTTCGTTTGGGAGAAAAATGCAAAGGTACAAGACAGCTTTTCCTTGCCAATATCTCTCTTTTGCAAAGAGCTGCGCATTGGAAAATTCAGGGCTATGCCGTGTAGATGATGGCCTAACAGGAGGCTTTAAAATTTTCTTTCTAGTGTCCTTCGTTTGGGAGAAAAATGCAAAGGTACAAGACAGCTTTTCCTTGCCAATATCTCTCTTTTGCAAAGAGCTGCGCATTGGAAAATTCAGGGCTATGCCGTGTAGATGATGGCCTAACAGGAGGCTTTAAAATTTTCTTTCTAGTGTCCTTCGTTTGGGAGAAAAATGCAAAGGTACAAGACAGCTTTTCCTTGCCAATATCTCTCTTTTGCAAAGAGCTGCGCATTGGAAAATTCAGGGCTATGCCGTGTAGATGATGGCCTAACAGGAGTCTTTAAAATTTTCTTTCTAGTGTCCTTCGTTTGGGAGAAAAATGCAAAGGTACAAGACAGCTTTTCCTTGCCAATATCTCTCTTTTGCAAAGAGCTGCGCATTGGAAAATTCAGGGCTCTGCCGTGTAGATGATGGCCTAAAAGGAGGCTTTAAAATTTTATTTCTAGTGTCCTTCGTTTGGGAGAAAAATGCAAAGGTACAAGACAGCTTTTCCTTGCCAATATCTCTCTTTTGCAAAGAGCTACGCATTGGATAATTCAGGGCTATACCGTGTAGATGAAGCACTAACAGGAGGCTTTAAAATTTTCATTCTAGTGTCCTTCGTTTGGGAGAAAAATCCAATGGTACAAGACAGCTTTTCCTTGCCAATATCTCTCTTTTGCACAAAGCTGCGCATTGGAAAATTCAGGGCTATGCCGTGTAGATGATGGCCTAACAGGAGGGCTTTAAAATTTTCTTTCTAGTGTCCTTCGTTTGGGAGAAAAATGCAAAGGTACAAGACAGCTTTTCCTTGCCAATATCTCTCTTTTGCAAAGAGCTGCGCATTGGAAAATTCAGGGCTATGCCGTGTAGATGATGGCCTAATAGGAGGCTTTAAAATTTTCTTTCTAGTGTCCTTCCTTTGGGAGAAAAATGCAAAGGTACAAGACAGCTTTTCCTTGCCAATATCTCTCTTTTGCAAAGAGCTGCGCATTGGAAAATTCAGGGCTATGCCGTGTAGATGATGGCTTAACAGGAGGCTTTAAAATTTTCTTTCTAGTGTCCTTCGTTTGGGAAAAAAATCCAATGGTACAAGACAGCTTTTCCTTGCCAATATCTCTCTTTTGCACAAAGCTGCGCATTGGAAAATTCAGGGCTATGCCGTGTAGATGATGGCCTAATAGGAGGCTTTAAAATTTTCTTTCTAGTGTCCTTCATTTGGGAGAAAAATGCAAAGGTACAAGACAGCTTTTCCTTGCCAATATCTCTCTTTTGCCAAGAGCTGCGCATTGGAAAATTCAGGGCTATGCCGTGTAGATGATGGCCTAACAGGAGGCTTTAAAATTTTCTTTCTAGTGTCCTTCGTTTGGGAGAAAAATGCAAAGGTACAAGACAGCTTTTCCTTGCCAATAGCTCTCTTTTGCAAAGAGCTGCGCATTGGAAAATTCAGGGCTATGCCGTGTAGATGATGGCCTAACAGGAGGCTTTAAAATTTTCTTTCTAGTGTCCTTCGCTTGGGAGAAAAATGCAAAGGTACAAGACAGCTTTTCCTTGCCAATATCTCTCTTTTGCAAAGAGCTGCGCATTGGAAAATTCAGGACTATGCCGTGTAGATGATGGCCTAACAGGAGGCTTTAAAATTTTCTTTCTAGTGTCCTTCGTTTGGGAGAAAAATGCAAAGGTACAAGACAGCTTTTCCTTGCCAATATCTCTCTTTTGCAAAGAGCTGCGCATTGGAAAATTCAGGGCTATGCCGTGTAGATGATGGCCTAACAGGAGGCTTTAAAATTTTCTTTCTAGTGTCCTTCGTTTGGGAGAAAAATGCAAAGGTACAAGACAGCTTTTCCTTGCCAATATCTCTCTTTTGCAAAGAGCTGCGCATTGGAAAATTCAGGGCTATGCCGTGTAGATGATGGCCTAACAGGAGGCTTTAACATTTTCTTTCTAGTGTCCTTCGTTTGGGAGAAAAATGCAAAGGTACAAGACAGCTTTTCCTTGCCAATATCTCTCTTTTGCAAAGAGCTGCGCATTGGAAAATTCAGGGCTATGCCGTGTAGATGATGGCCTAACAGGAGGCTTTAAAATTTTCTTTCTAGTGTCCTTCGTTTGGGAGAAAAATGCAAAGGTACAAGACAGCTTTTCCTTGCCAATATCTCTCTTTTGCAAAGAGCTGCGCATTGGAAAATTCAGGGCTATGCCGTGTAGATGATGGCCTAACAGGAGGCTTTAAAATTTTCTTTCTAGTGTCCTTCGTTTGGGAGAAAAATGCAAAGGTACAAGACAGCTTTTCCTTGCCAATATCTCTCTTTTGCAAAGAGCTGCGCATTGGAAAATTCAGGGCTATGCCGTGTAGATGATGGCCTAACAGGAGGCTTTAAAATTTTCTTTCTAGTGTCCTTCGTTTGGGAGAAAAATGCAAAGGTACAAGACAGCTTTTCCTTGCCAATATCTCTCTTTTGCAAAGAGCTGCGCATTGGAAAATTCAGGGCTATGCCGTGTAGATGATGGCCTAACAGGAGGCTTTAAAATTTTCTTTCTAGTGTCCTTCGTTTGGGAGAAAAATGCAAAGGTACAAGACAGCTTTTCCTTGCCAATATCTCTCTTTTGCAAAGAGCTGCGCATTGGAAAATTCAGGGCTCTGCCGTGTAGATGATGGCCTAACAGGAGGCTTTAAAATTTTATTTCTAGTGTCCTTCGTTTGGGAGAAAAATGCAAAGGTACAAGACAGCTTTTCCTTGCCAATATCTCTCTTTTGCAAAGAGCTGCGCATTGGAAAATTCAGGGCTATGCCGTGTAGATGATGGCCTAACAGGAGGCTTTAAAATTTTCTTTCTAGTGTCCTTCGTTTGGGAGAAAAATGCAAAGGTACAAGACAGCTTTTCCTTGCCAATATCTCTTTTTTGCAAAGAGCTGCGCATTGGAAAATTCAGGGATATGCCGTGTAGATGATGGCCTAACAGGAGGCTTTAAAAAAATTTTTCTAGTGTCCTTCGTTTGGGAGAAAAATGCAAAGGTACAAGACAGCTTTTCCTTGCCAATATCTCTCTTTTGCAAAGAGCTGCGCATTGGAAAATTCAGGGCTATGCCGTGTAGATGATGGCCTAACAGGAGGCTTTAAAATGTTCTTTCTAGTGTCCTTCGTTTGGGAGAAAAATGCAAAGGTACAAGACAGCTTTTCCTTGCCAATATCTCTTTTTTGCAAAGAGCTGCGCATTGGAAAATTCAGGGCTATGCCGTGTAGATGATGGCCTAACAGGAGGCTTTAAAATTTTCTTTCTAGTGTCCTTCGTTTGGGAGAAAAATGCAAAGGTACAAGACAGCTTTTCCTTGCCAATATCTCTCTTTTGCAAAGAGCTGCGCATTGGAAAATTCAGGGCTATGCCGTGTAGATGATGGCTTAACAGGAGGCTTTAAAATTTTCTTTCTAGTGTCCTTCCTTTGGGAGAAAAATGCAAAGGTACAAGACAGCTTTTCCTTGCCAATATCTCTCTTTTGCAAAGAGCTGCGCATTGGAAAATTCAGGGCTATGCCGTGTAGATGATGGCTTAACAGGAGGCTTTAAAATTTTCTTTCTAGTGTCCTTCGTTTGGGAAAAAAATCCAATGGTACAAGACAGCTTTTCCTTGCCAATATCTCTCTTTTGCACAAAGCTGCGCATTGGAAAATTCAGGGCTATGCCGTGTAGATGATGGCCTAATAGGAGGCTTTAAAATTTTCTTTCTAGTGTCCTTCATTTGGGAGAAAAATGCAAAGGTACAAGACAGCTTTTCCTTGCCAATATCTCTCTTTTGCCAAGAGCTGCGCATTGGAAAATTCAGGGCTATGCCGTGTAGATGATGGCCTAACAGGAGGCTTTAAAATTTTCTTTCTAGTGTCCTTCGTTTGGGAGAAAAATGCAAAGGTACAAGACAGCTTTTCCTTGCCAATAGCTCTCTTTTGCAAAGAGCTGCGCATTGGAAAATTCAGGGCTATGCCGTGTAGATGATGGCCTAACAGGAGGCTTTAAAATTTTCTTTCTAGTGTCCTTCGCTTGGGAGAAAAATGCAAAGGTACAAGACAGCTTTTCCTTGCCAATATCTCTCTTTTGCAAAGAGCTGCGCATTGGAAAATTCAGGACTATGCCGTGTAGATGATGGCCTAACAGGAGGCTTTAAAATTTTCTTTCTAGTGTCCTTCGTTTGGGAGAAAAATGCAAAGGTACAAGACAGCTTTTCCTTGCCAATATCTCTCTTTTGCAAAGAGCTGCGCATTGGAAAATTCAGGGCTATGCCGTGTAGATGATGGCCTAACAGGAGGCTTTAAAATTTTCTTTCTAGTGTCCTTCGTTTGGGAGAAAAATGCAAAGGTACAAGACAGCTTTTCCTTGCCAATATCTCTCTTTTGCAAAGAGCTGCGCATTGGAAAATTCAGGGCTATGCCGTGTAGATGATGGCCTAACAGGAGGCTTTAAAATTTTCTTTCTAGTGTCCTTCGTTTGGGAGAAAAATGCAAAGGTACAAGACAGCTTTTCCTTGCCAATATCTCTCTTTTGCAAAGAGCTGCGCATTGGAAAATTCAGGGCTATGCCGTGTAGATGATGGCCTAACAGGAGGCTTTAAAATTTTCTTTCTAGTGTCCTTCGTTTGGGAGAAAAATGCAAAGGTACAAGACAGCTTTTCCTTGCCAATATCTCTCTTTTGCAAAGAGCTGCGCATTGGAAAATTCAGGGCTATGCCGTGTAGATGATGGCCTAACAGGAGGCTTTAAAATTTTCTTTCTAGTGTCCTTCGTTTGGGAGAAAAATGCAAAGGTACAAGACAGCTTTTCCTTGCCAATATCTCTCTTTTGCAAAGAGCTGCGCATTGGAAAATTCAGGGCTCTGCCGTGTAGATGATGGCCTAACAGGAGGCTTTAAAATTTTATTTCTAGTGTCCTTCGTTTGGGAGAAAAATGCAAAGGTACAAGACAGCTTTTCCTTGCCAATATCTCTCTTTTGCAAAGAGCTGCGCATTGGAAAATTCAGGGCTATGCCGTGTAGATGATGGCCTAACAGGAGGCTTTAAAATTTTCTTTCTAGTGTCCTTCGTTTGGGAGAAAAATGCAAAGGTACAAGACAGCTTTTCCTTGCCAATATCTCTCTTTTGCAAAGAGCTGCGCATTGGAAAATTCAGGGATATGCCGTGTAGATGATGGCCTAACAGGAGGCTTTAAAAAAAATTTTCTAGTGTCCTTCGTTTGGGAGAAAAATGCAAAGGTACAAGACAGCTTTTCCTTGCCAATATCTCTCTTTTGCAAAGAGCTGCGCATTGGAAAATTCAGGGCTATGCCGTGTAGATGATGGCCTAACAGGAGGCTTTAAAATGTTCTTTCTAGTGTCCTTCGTTTGGGAGAAAAATGCAAAGGTACAAGACAGCTTTTCCTTGCCAATATCTCTTTTTTGCAAAGAGCTGCGCATTGGAAAATTCAGGGCTATGCCGTGTAGATGATGGCCTAACAGGAGGCTTTAAAATTTTCTTTCTAGTGTCCTTCGTTTGGGAGAAAAATGCAAAGGTACAAGACAGCTTTTCCTTGCCAATATCTCTCTTTTGCAAAGAGCTGTGCATTGGAAAATTCAGGGCTATGCCGTGTAGATGATGGCCTAACAGGAGGCTTTAAAATTTTCTTTCTAGTGTCCTTCGTTTGGGAGAAAAATGCAAAGGTACAAGACAGCTTTTCCTTGCCAATATCTCTCTTTTGCAAAGAGCTGCGCATTGGAAAATTCAGGGCTATGCCGTGTAGATGATGGCCTAACAGGAGGCTTTAAATTTTCTTTCTAGTGTCCTTCGTTTGGGAGAAAAATGCAAAGGTACAAGACAGCTTTTCCTTGCCAATATCTCTCTTTTGCAAAGAGCTGCGCATTGGAAAATTCAGGGCTCTGCCGTGTAGATGATGGCCTAACAGGAGGCTTTAAAATTTTATTTCTAGTGTCCTTCGTTTGGGAGAAAAATGCAAAGGTACAAGACAGCTTTTCCTTGCCAATATCTCTCTTTTGCAAAGAGCTGCGCATTGGAAAATTCAGGGCTATGCCGTGTAGATGATGGCCTAACAGGAGGCTTTAAAATTTTCTTTCTAGTGTCCTTCGTTTGGGAGAAAAATGCAAAGGTACAAGACAGCTTTTCCTTGCCAATATCTCTCTTTTGCAAAGAGCTGCGCATTGGAAAATTCAGGGATGTGCCGTGTAGATGATGGCCTAACAGGAGGCTTTAAAAAAATTTTTCTAGTGTCCTTCGTTTGGGAGAAAAATGCAAAGGTACAAGACAGCTTTTCCTTGCCAATATCTCTCTTTTGCAAAGAGCTGCGCATTGGAAAATTCAGGGCTATGCCGTGTAGATGATGGCCTAACAGGAGGCTTTAAAATGTTCTTTCTAGTGTCCTTCGTTTGGGAGAAAAATGCAAAGGTACAAGACAGCTTTTCCTTGCCAATATCTCTTTTTTGCAAAGAGCTGCGCATTGGAAAATTCAGGGCTATGCCGTGTAGATGATGGCCTAACAGGAGGCTTTAAAATTTTCTTTCTAGTGTCCTTCGTTTGGGAGAAAAATGCAAAGGTACAAGACAGATTTTCCTTGCCAATATCTCTCTTTTGCAAAGAGCTACGCATTGGAAAATTCTGGGCTATACCGTGTAGATGAAGCACTAACAGGAGGCTGTAAAATTTTCATTCTAGTGTCCTTCGTTTGGGAGAAAAATCCAATGGTACAAGACAGCTTTTCCTTGTCAATATCTCTCTTTTGCACAAAGCTGCGCCTTGGAAAATTCAGGGCTATGCCGTGTAGATGATGGCCTAACAGGAGGCTTTAAAATTTTCTTTCTAGTGTCCTTCGTTTGGGAGAAAAATGCAAAGGTACAAGACAGCTTTTCCTTGCCAATATCTCTCTTTTGCAAAGAGCTGCGCATTGGAAAATTCAGGGCTATGCCGTGTAGATGATGGCCTAACAGGAGGCTTTAAAATTTTCTTTCTAGTGTCCTTCGTTTGGGAGAAAAATGCAAAGGTACAAGACAGCTTTTCCTTGCCAATATCTCTCTTTTGCAAAGAGCTGCGCATTGGAAAATTCAGGGCTATGCCGTGTAGATGATGGCCTAACAGGAGGCTTTAAAATTTTCTTTCTAGTGTCCTTCGTTTGGGAGAAAAATGCAAAGGTACAAGACAGCTTTTCCTTGCCAATATCTCTCTTTTGCAAAGAGCTGCGCATTGGAAAATTCAGGGCTATGCCGTGTAGATGATGGCCTAACAGGAGGCTTTAAAATTTTCTTTCTAGTGTCCTTCGTTTGGGAGAAAAATGCAAAGGTACAAGACAGCTTTTCCTTGCCAATATCTCTCTTTTGCAAAGAGCTGCGCATTGGAAAATTCAGGGCTCTGCCGTGTAGATGATGTCCTAACAGCAGGCTTTAAAATTTTATTTCTAGTGTCCTTCGTTTGGGAGAAAAATGCAAAGGTACAAGACAGCTTTTCCTTGCCAATATCTCTCTTTTGCAAAGAGCTGCGCATTGGAAAATTCAGGGCTCTGCCGTGTAGATGATGGCCTAACAGGAGGCTTTAAAATTTTCATTCTAGTGTCCTTCGTTTGGGAGAAAAATGCAAAGGTACAAGACAGCTTTTCCTTGCCAATATCTCTCTTTTGCAAAGAGCTGCGCATTGGAAAATTCAGGGCTATGCCGTGTAGATGATGGCCTAACAGGAGGCTTTAAAATTTTCTTTCTAGTGTCCTTCGTTTGGGAGAAAAATGCAAAGGTACAAGACAGCTTTTCCTTGCCAATATCTCTCTTTTGCAAAGAGCTGCGCATTGGAAAATTCAGGGCTATGCCGTGTAGATGATGGCCTAACAGGAGGCTTTAAAATTTTCATTCTAGTGTCCTTCGTTTGGGAGAAAAATGCAAAGGTACAAGACAGCTTTTCCTTGCCAATATCTCTCTTTTGCAAAGAGCTGCGCATTGGAAAATTCAGGGCTATGCCGTGTAGATGATGGCCTAACAGGAGGCTTTAAAATTTTCTTTCTAGTGTCCTTCGTTTGGGAGAAAAATGCAAAGGTACAAGACAGCTTTTCCTTGCCAATATCTCTCTTTTGCAAAGAGCTGCGCATTGGAAAATTCAGGGCTATGCCGTGTAGATGATGGCCTAACAGGAGGCTTTAAAATTTTCATTCTAGTGTCCTTCGTTTGGGAGAAAAATGCAAAGGTACAAGACAGCTTTTCCTTGCCAATATCTCTCTTTTGCAAAGAGCTACGCATTGGAAAATTCAGGGCTATGCCGTGTAGATGATGGCCTAACAGGAGGCTTTAAAATTTTCATTCTAGTGTCCTTCGTTTGGGAGAAAAATGCAAAGGTACAAGACAGCTTTTCCTTGCCGATATCTCTCTTTTGCAAAGAGCTGCGCATTGGAAAATTCAGGGCTATGCCGTGTAGATGATGGCCTAACAGGAGGCTTTAAAATTTTCTTTCTAGTGTCCTTCGTTTGGGAGAAAAATGCAAAGGTACAAGACAGCTTTTCCTTGCCAATATCTCTCTTTTGCAAAGAGCTGCGCATTGGAAAATTCAGGGCTATACCGTGTAGATGAAGCACTAACAGGAGGCTTTAAAATTTTCATTCTAGTGTCCTTCGTTTGGGAGAAAAATCCAATGGTACAAGACAGCTTTTCCTTGCCAATATCTCTATTTTGCACAAAGCTGCGCATTGGAAAATTCAGGGCTATGCCGTGTAGATGATGGCCTAACAGGAGGCTTTAAAATTTTCTTTCTAGTGTCCTTCGTTTGGGAGAAAAATGCAAAGGTACAAGACAGCTTTTCCTTGCCAATATCTCTCTTTTGCAAAGAGCTGCGCATTGGAAAATTCAGGGCTATGCCGTGTAGATGATGGCCTAACAGGAGTCTTTAAAATTTTCTTTCTAGTGTCCTTCGTTTGGGAGAAAAATGCAAAGGTACAAGACAGCTTTTCCTTGCCAATATCTCTCTTTTGCAAAGAGCTGCGCATTGGAAAATTCAGGGCTATGCCGTGTAGATGATGGCCTAACAGGAGGCTTTAAAATTTTCTTTCTAGTGTCCTTTGCTTGGGAGAAAAATGCAAAGGTACAAGACAGCTTTTCCTTGCCAATATCTCTCTTTTGCAAAGAGCTGCGCATTGGAAAATTCAGGGCTATGCCGTGTAGATGATGGCCTACCAGGAGGCTTTAAAATTTTCTTTCTAGTGTCCTTCGTTTGGGAGAAAAATGCAAAGGTACAAGACAGCTTTTCCTTGCCAATATATCTCTTTTGCAAAGAGCTACGCATTGGAAAATTCAGGGCTATACCGTGTAGATGAAGCACTAACAGGAGGCTTTAAAATTTTCATTCTAGTGTCCTTCGTTTGGGAGAAAAATCGAATGGTACAAGACAGCTTTTCCTTGCCAATATCTCTATTTTGCACAAAGCTGCGCATTGGAAAATTCAGGGCTATGCCGTGTAGATGATAGCCTAACAGGAGGCTTTAAAATTTTCTTTCTAGTGTCCTTCGTTTGGGAGAAAAATGCAAAGGTACAAGACAGCTTTTCCTTGCCAATATCTCTCTTTTGCAAAGAGCTGCGCATTGGAAAATTCAGGGCTATACCGTGTAGATGAAGGCCTAACAGGAGTCTTTAAAATTTTCTTTCTAGTGTCCTTCGTTTGGGAGAAAAATGCAAAGGTACAAGACAGCTTTACCTTGCCAATATCTCTCTTTTGCAAAGAGCTGCGCATTGGAAAATTCAGGGCTATGCCGTGTAGATGATGGCCTAACAGGAGGCTTTAAAATTTTCTTTCTAGTGTCCATCGTTTGGGAGAAAAATGCAAAGGTACAAGACAGCTTTTCCTTGCCAATATCTCTCTTTTGCAAAGAGCTGCGCATTGGAAAATTCAGGGCTATGCCGTGTAGATGATGGCCTAACAGGAGGCTTTAAAATTTTCTTTCTAGTGTCCTTCGTTTGGGAGAAAAATGCAAAGGTACAAGACAGCTTTTCCTTGCCAATATCTCTCTTTTGCAAAGAGCTGCGCATTGGAAAATTCAGGGCTATGCCGTGTAGATGATGGCCTAACAGGAGGCTTTAACATTTTCTTTCTAGTGTCCTTCGTTTGGGAGAAAAATGCAAAGGTACAAGACAGCTTTTCCTTGCCAATATCTCTCTTTTGCAAAGAGCTGCGCATTGGAAAATTCAGGGCTATGCCGTGTAGATGATGGCCTAACAGGAGGCTTTAAAATTTTCATTCTAGTGTCCTTCGTTTGGGAGAAAAATCCAATGGTACAAGACAGCTTTTCCTTGCCAATATCTCTCTTTTACACAAAGCGGCGCATTGGAAAATTCAGGGCTATGCCGTGTAGATGATGGCCTAACAGGAGGCTTTAAAATTTTCTTTCTAGTGTACTTCGTTTGGGAGAAAAATGCAAAGGTACAAGACAGCTTTTCCTTGCCAATATCTCTCTTTTGCAAAGAGCTGCGCATTGGAAAATTCAGGGCTATGCCGTGTAGATGATGGCCTAACAGGAGGCTTTAAAATTTTCTTTCTAGTGTCCTTCGTTTGGGAGAAAAATGCAAAGGTACAAGACAGCTTTTCCTTGCCAATATCTCTCTTTTGCAAAGAGCTACGCATTGGAAAATTCAGGGCTATACCGTGTATATGAAGCATTAACAGGAGGCTTTAAAATTTTCATTCTAGTGTCCTTCGTTTGGGAGAAAAATCCAATGGTACAAGACAGCTTTTCCTTGCCAATATCTCTATTTTGCACAAAGCTGCGCATTGGAAAATTCAGGGCTATGCCGTGTAAATGATGGCCTAACAGGAGGCTTTAAAATTTTCTTTGTAGTGTCCTTCGTTTAGGAGAAAAATGCAAAGGTACAAGACAGCTTTTCCTTGCCAATATCTCTCTTTTGCAAAGAGCTGCGCATTGGAAAATTCAGGGCTATGCCGTGTAGATGATGGCCTAACAGGAGGCTTTAACATTTTCTTTCTAGTGTCCTTCGTTTGGGAGAAAAATGCAAAGGTACAAGACAGCTTTTCCTTGCCAATATCTCTCTTTTGCAAAGAGCTGCGCATTGGAAAATTCAGGGCTATGCCGTGTAGATGATGGCCTAACAGGAGGCTTTAAAATTTTCTTTCTAGTGTCCTTCGTTTGGGAGAAAAATGCAAAGGTACAAGACAGCTTTTCCTTGCCAATATCTCTCTTTTGCAAAGAGCTGCGCATTGGAAAATTCAGGGCTATGCCGTGTAGATGATGGCCTAACAGTAGGCTTTAAAATTTTCTTTCTAGTGTCCTTCGTTTGGGAGAAAAATGCAAAGGTACAAGACAGCTTTTCCTTGCCAATATCTCTCTTTTGCAAAGAGCTGCGCATTGGAAAATTCAGGGCTATGCCGTGTAGATGATGGCCTAACAGGAGGCTTTAAAATTTTCTTTCTAGTGTCCTTCGTTTGGGAGAAAAATGCAAAGGTACAAGACAGCTTTTCCTTGCCAATATCTCTCTTTTGCAAAGAGCTACGCATTGGAAAATTCAGGGCTATACCGTGTAGATGAAGCACTAACAGGAGGCTTTAAAATTTTCTTTCTAGTGTCCTTCGTTTGGGAGAAAAATGCAAAGGTACAAGACAGCTTTTCCTTGCCAATATCTCTCTTTTGCAAAGAGCTGCGCATTGGAAAATTCAGGGCTATACCGTGTAGATGAAGCACTAACAGGAGGCTTTAAAATTTTCATTCTAGTGTCCTTCGTTTGGGAGAAAAATCCAATGGTACAAGACAGCTTTTCCTTGCCAATATCTCTCTTTTGCACAAAGCTGCGCATTGGAAAATTCAGGGCTATGCCGTGTAGATGATGGCCTAACAGGAGGCTTTAAAATTTTCTTTCTAGTGTCCTTCGTTTGGGAGAAAAATGCAAAGGTACAAGACAGCTTTTCCTTGCCAATATCTCTCTTTTGCAAAGAGCTGCGCATTGGAAAATTCAGGGCTATGCCGTGTAGATGATGGCCTAACAGGAGGCTTTAAAATTTTCTTTCTAGTGTCCTTCGTTTGGGAGAAAAATGCAAAGGTACAAGACAGCTTTTCCTTGCCAATATCTCTCTTTTGCAAAGAGCTACGCATTGGAAAATTCAGGGCTATACCGTGTAGATGAAGCACTAACAGGAGGCTTTAAAATTTTCTTTCTAGTGTCCTTCGTTTGGGAGAAAAATGCAAAGGTACAAGACAGCTTTTCCTTGCCAATATCTCTCTTTTGCAAAGAGCTGCGCATTGGAAAATTCAGGGCTATACCGTGTAGATGAAGCACTAACAGGAGGCTTTAAAATTTTCATTCTAGTGTCCTTCGTTTGGGAGAAAAATCCAATGGTACAAGACAGCTTTTCCTTGCCAATATCTCTATTTTGCACAAAGCTGCGCATTGGAAAATTCAGGGCTATGCCGTGTAGATGATGGCCTAACAGGAGGCTTTAAAATTTTCTTTCTAGTGTCCTTCGTTTGGGAGAAAAATGCAAAGGTACAAGACAGCTTTTCCTTGCCAATATCTCTCTTTTGCAAAGAGCTGCGCATTGGAAAATGCAGGGCTATGCCGTGTAGATGATGGCCTAACAGGAGGCTTTAAAATTTTCTTTCTAGTGTCCTTCGTTTGGGAGAAAAATGCAAAGGTACAAGACAGCTTTTCCTTGCCAATATCTCTCTTTTGCAAAGAGCTGCGCATTGGAAAATTCAGGGCTATGCCGTGTAGATGATGGCCTAACAGGAGTCTTTAAAATTTTCTTTCTAGTGTCCTTCGTTTGGGAGAAAAATGCAAAGGTACAAGACAGCTTTTCCTTGCCAATATCTCTCTTTTGCAAAGAGCTGCGCATTGGAAAATTCAGGGCTATGCCGTGTAGATGATGGCCTAACAGGAGGCTTTAAAATTTTCTTTCTAGTGTCCTTTGTTTGGGAGAAAAATGCAAAGGTACAAGACAGCTTTTCCTTGCCAATATCTCTCTTTTGCAAAGAGCTGCGCATTGGAAAATTCAGGGCTATGCCGTGTAGATGATGGCCTACCAGGAGGCTTTAAAATTTTCTTTCTACTGTCCTTCGTTTGGGAGAAAAATGCAAAGGTACAAGACAGCTTTTCCTTGCCAATATATCTCTTTTGCAAAGAGCTACGCATTGGAAAATTCAGGGCTATACCGTGTAGATGAAGCACTAACAGGAGGCTTTAAAATTTTCATTCTAGTGTCCTTCGTTTGGGAGAAAAATCCAATGGTACAAGACAGCTTTTCCTTGCCAATATCTCTATTTTGCACAAAGCTGCGCATTGGAAAATTCAGGGCTATGCCGTGTAGATGATGGCCTAACAGGAGGCTTTAAAATTTTCTTTCTAGTGTCCTTCGTTTGGGAGAAAAATGCAAAGGTACAAGACAGCTTTTCCTTGCCAATATCTCTCTTTTGCAAAGAGCTGCGCATTGGAAAATGCAGGGCTATGCCGTGTAGATGATGGCCTAACAGGAGGCTTTAAAATTTTCTTTCTAGTGTCCTTCGTTTGGGAGAAAAATGCAAAGGTACAAGACAGCTTTTCCTTGCCAATATCTCTCTTTTGCAAAGAGCTGCGCATTGGAAAATTCAGGGCTATGCCGTGTAGATGATGGCCTAACAGGAGTCTTTAAAATTTTCTTTCTAGTGTCCTTCGTTTGGGAGAAAAATGCAAAGGTACAAGACAGCTTTTCCTTGCCAATATCTCTCTTTTGCAAAGAGCTGCGCATTGGAAAATTCAGGGCTATGCCGTGTAGATGATGGCCTAACAGGAGGCTTTAAAATTTTCTTTCTAGTGTCCTTTGTTTGGGAGAAAAATGCAAAGGTACAAGACAGCTTTTCCTTGCCAATATCTCTCTTTTGCAAAGAGCTGCGCATTGGAAAATTCAGGGCTATGCCGTGTAGATGATGGCCTACCAGGAGGCTTTAAAATTTTCTTTCTACTGTCCTTCGTTTGGGAGAAAAATGCAAAGGTACAAGACAGCTTTTCCTTGCCAATATATCTCTTTTGCAAAGAGCTACGCATTGGAAAATTCAGGGCTATACCGTGTAGATGAAGCACTAACAGGAGGCTTTAAAATTTTCATTCTAGTGTCCTTCGTTTGGGAGAAAAATCGAATGGTACAAGACAGCTTTTCCTTGCCAATATCTCTATTTTGCACAAAGCTGCGCATTGGAAAATTCAGGGCAATGCCGTGTAGATGATAGCCTAACAGGAGGCTTTAAAATTTTCTTTCTAGTGTCCTTCGTTTGGGAGAAAAATGCAAAGGTACAAGACAGCTTTTCCTTGCCAATATCTCTCTTTTGCAAAGAGCTGCGCATTGGAAAATGCAGGGCTATGCCGTGTAGATGATGGCCTAACAGGAGGCTTTAAAAGTTTCTTTCTAGTGTCCTTCGTTTTGGAGAAAAATGCAAAGGTACAAGACAGCTTTTCCTTGCCAATATCTCTCTTTTGCAAAGAGCTGCGCATTGGAAAATTCAGGGCTATGCCGTGTAGATGATGGCCTAACAGGAGTCTTTAAAATTTTCTTTCTAGTGTCCTTCGTTTGGGAGAAAAATGCAAAGGTACAAGACAGCTTTTCCTTGCCAATATCTCTCTTTTGCAAAGAGCTGCGCATTGGAAAATTCAGGGCTATGCCGTGTAGATGATGGTCTAACAGGAGGCTTTAAAATTTTCTTTCTAGTGTCCTTTGTTTGGGAGAAAAATGCAAAGGTACAAGACAGCTTTTCCTTGCCAATATCTCTCCTTTGCAAAGAGCTGCGCATTGGAAAATTCAGGGCTATGCCGTGTAGATGATGGCCTACCAGGAGGCTTTAAAATTTTCTTTCTAGTGTCCTTCGTTTGGGAGAAAAATGCAAAGGTACAAGACAGCTTTTCCTTGCCAATATCTCTCTTTTGCAAAGAGCTGCGCATTGGAAAATTCAGGGCTATGCCGTGTAGATGATGGCCTAACAGGAGGCTTTAAAATTTTCTTTCTAGTGTCCATCGTTTGGGAGAAAAATGCAAAGGTACAAGACAGCTTTTCCTTGCCAATATCTCTCTTTTGCAAAGAGCTGCGCATTGGAAAATTCAGGGCTATGCCGTGTAGATGATGGCCTAACAGGAGGCTTTAAAATTTTCTTTCAAGTGTCCTTCGTTTGGGAGAAAAATGCAAAGGTACAAGACAGCTTTTCCTTGCCAATATCTCTCTTTTGCAAAGAGCTGCGCATTGGAAAATTCAGGGCTATGCCGTGTAGATGATGGCCTAACAGGAGGCTTTAACATTTTCTTTCTAGTGTCCTTCGTTTGGGAGAAAAATGCAAAGGTACAAGACAGCTTTTCCTTGCCAATATCTCTCTTTTGCAAAGAGCTGCGCATTGGAAAATTCAGGGCTATGCCGTGTAGATGATGGCCTAACAGGAGGCTTTAAAATTTTCATTCTAGTGTCCTTCGTTTGGGAGAAAAATCCAATGGTACAAGACAGCTTTTCCTTGCCAATATTTCTCTTTTACACAAAGCTGCGCATTGGAAAATTCTGGGCTATGCCGTGTAGATGATGGCCTAACAGGAGGCTTTAAAATTTTCTTTCTAGTGTACTTCGTTTGGGAGAAAAATGCAAAGGTACAAGACAGCTTTTCCTTGCCAATATCTCTCTTTTGCAAAGAGCTGCGCATTGGAAAATTCGGGGCTATGCCGTGTAGATGATGGCCTAACAGGAGGCTTTAAAATTTTCTTTCTAGTGTCCTTCGTTTGGGAGAAAAATGCAAAGGTACAAGACAGCTTTTCCTTGCCAATATCTCTCTTTTGCAAAGAGCTACGCATTGGAAAATTCAGGGCTATACCGTGTATATGAAGCATTAACAGGAGGCTTTAAAATTTTCATTCTAGTGTCCTTCGTTTGGGAGAAAAATCCAATGGTACAAGACAGCTTTTCCTTGCCAATATCTCTATTTTGCACAAAGCTGCGCATTGGAAAATTCAGGGCTATGCCGTGTAAATGATGGCCTAACAGGAGGCTTTAAAATTTTCTTTGTAGTGTCCTTCGTTTAGGAGAAAAATGCAAAGGTACAAGACAGCTTTTCCTTGCCAATATCTCTCTTTTGCAAAGAGCTGCGCATTGGAAAATTCAGGGCTATGCCGTGTAGATGATGGCCTAACAGTAGGCTTTAAAATTTTCTTTCTAGTGTCCTTCGTTTGGGAGAAAAATGCAAAGGTACAAGACAGCTTTTCCTTGCCAATATCTCTCTTTTGCAAAGAGCTGCGCATTGGAAAATTCAGGGCTATGCCGTGTAGATGATGGCCTAACAGGAGGCTTTACAATTTTCTTTCTAGTGTCCTTCGTTTGGGAGAAAAATGCAAAGGTACAAGACAGCTTTTCCTTGCCAATATCTCTCTTTTGCAAAGAGCTGCGCATTGGAAAATTCAGGGCTATGCCGTGTAGATGATGGCCTAACAGTAGGCTTTAAAATTTTCTTTCTAGTGTCCTTCGTTTGGGAGAAAAATGCAAAGGTACAAGACAGCTTTTCCTTGCCAATATCTCTCTTTTGCAAAGAGCTGCGCATTGGAAAATTCAGGGCTATGCCGTGTAGATGATGGCCTAACAGGAGGCTTTAAAATTTTCTTTCTAGTGTCCTTCGTTTGGGAGAAAAATGCAAAGGTACAAGACAGCTTTTCCTTGCCAATATCTCTCTTTTGCAAAGAGCTACGCATTGGAAAATTCAGGGCTATACCGTGTAGATGAAGCACTAACAGGAGGCTTTAAAATTTTCTTTCTAGTGTCCTTCGTTTGGGAGAAAAATGCAAAGGTACAAGACAGCTTTTCCTTGCCAATATCTCTCTTTTGCAAAGAGCTGCGCATTGGAAAATTCAGGGCTATACCGTGTAGATGAAGCACTAACAGGAGGCTTTAAAATTTTCATTCTAGTGTCCTTCATTTGGGAGAAAAATCCAATGGTACAAGACAGCTTTTCCTTGCCAATATCTCTCTTTTGCACAAAGCTGCGCATTGGAAAATTCAGGGCTATGCCGTGTAGATGATGGCCTAACAGGAGGCTTTAAAATTTTCTTTCTAGTGTCCTTCGTTTGGGAGAAAAATGCAAAGGTACAAGACAGCTTTTCCTTGCCAATATCTCTCTTTTGCAAAGAGCTGCGCATTGGAAAATTCAGGGCTATGCCGTGTAGATGATGGCCTAACAGGAGGCTTTAAAATTTTCTTTCTAGTGTCCTTCGTTTGGGAGAAAAATGCAAAGGTACAAGACAGCTTTTCCTTGCCAATATCTCTCTTTTGCAAAGAGCTGCGCATTGGAAAATTCAGGGCTATACCGTGTAGATGAAGCACTAACAGGAGGCTTTAAAATTTTCATTCTAGTGTCCTTCGTTTGGGAGAAAAATCCAATGGTACAAGACAGCTTTTCCTTGCCAATATCTCTATTTTGCACAAAGCTACGCATTGGAAAATTCAGGGCTATGCCGTGTAGATGATGGCCTAACAGGAGGCTTTAAAATTTTCTTTCTAGTGTCCTTCGTTTGGGAGAAAAATGCAAAGGTACAAGACAGCTTTTCCTTGCCAATATCTCTCTTTTGCAAAGAGCTGCGCATTGGAAAATGCAGGGCTATGCCGTGTAGATGATGGCCTAACAGGAGGCTTTAAAATTTTCTTTCTAGTGTCCTTCGTTTGGGAGAAAAATGCAAAGGTACAAGACAGCTTTTCCTTGCCAATATCTCTCTTTTGCAAAGAGCTGCGCATTGGAAAATTCAGGGCTATGCCGTGTAGATGATGGCCTAACAGGAGGCTTTAAAATTTTCTTTCTAGTGTCCTTCGTTTGGGAGAAAAATGCAAAGGTACAAGACAGCTTTTCCTTGCCAATATCTCTCTTTTGCAAAGAGCTGCGCTTTGGAAAATTCAGGGCTATGCCGTGTAGATGATGGCCTAACAGTAGGCTTTAAAATTTTCTTTCTAGTGTCCTTCGTTTGGGAGAAAAATGCAAAGGTACAAGACAGCTTTTCCTTGCCAATATCTCTCTTTTGCAAAGAGCTGCGCATTGGAAAATTCAGGGCTATGCCGTGTAGATGATGGCCTAACAGGAGGCTTTAAAATTTTCTTTCTAGTGTCCTTCGTTTGGGAGAAAAATGCAAAGGTACAAGACAGCTTTTCCTTGCCAATATCTCTCTTTTGCAAAGAGCTACGCATTGGAAAATTCAGGGCTATACCGTGTAGATGAAGCACTAACAGGAGGCTTTAAAATTTTCTTTCTAGTTTCCTTCGTTTGGGAGAAAAATGCAAAGGTACAAGACAGCTTTTCCTTGCCAATATCTCTCTTTTGCAAAGAGCTGCGCATTGGAAAATTCAGGGCTATACCGTGTAGATGAAGCACTAACAGGAGGCTTTAAAATTTTCATTCTAGTGTCCTTCGTTTGGGAGAAAAATCCAATGGTACAAGACAGCTTTTCCTTGCCAATATCTCTCTTTTGCACAAAGCTGCGCATTGGAAAATTCAGGGCTATGCCGTGTAGATGATGGCCTAACAGGAGGCTTTAAAATGTTCTTTCTAGTGTCCTTCGTTTGGGAGAAAAATGCAAAGGTACAAGACAGCTTTTCCTTGCCAATATCTCTCTTTTGCAAAGAGCTGCGCATTGGAAAATTCAGGGCTATGCCGTGTAGATGATGGCCTAACAGGAGGCTTTAAAATTTTCTTTCTAGTGTCCTTCGTTTGGGAGAAAAATGCAAAGGTACAAGACAGCTTTTTCCTTGCCAATATCTCTCTTTTGCAAAGAGCTACGCATTGGAAAATTCAGGGCTATACCGTGTAGATGAAGCACTAACAGGAGGCTTTAAAATTTTCTTTCTAGTGTCCTTCGTTTGGGAGAAAAATGCAAAGGTACAAGACAGCTTTTCCTTGCCAATATCTCTCTTTTGCAAAGAGCTGCGCATTGGAAAATTCAGGGCTATACCGTGTAGATGAAGCACTAACAGGAGGCTTTAAAATTTTCATTCTAGTGTCCTTCGTTTGGGAGAAAAATCCAATGGTACAAGACAGCTTTTCCTTGCCAATATCTCTATTTTGCACAAAGCTGCGCATTGGAAAATTCAGGGCTATGCCGTGTAGATGATGGCCTAACAGGAGGCTTTAAAATTTTCTTTCTAGTGTCCTTCGTTTGGGAGAAAAATGCAAAGGTACAAGACAGCTTTTCCTTGCCAATATCTCTCTTTTGCAAAGAGCTGCGCATTGGAAAATTCAGGGCTATGCCGTGTAGATGATGGCCTAACAGGAGGCTTTAAAATTTTCTTTCTAGTGTCCTTCGTTTGGGAGAAAAATGCAAAGGTACAAGACAGCTTTTCCTTGCCAATATCTCTCTTTTGCAAAGAGCTGCGCATTGGAAAATTCAGGGCTATGCCGTGTAGATGATGGCCTAACAGGAGGCTTTAAAATTTTCTTTCTAGTGTCCTTCGTTTGGGAGAAAAATGCAAAGGTACAAGACAGCTTTTCCTAGCCAATATCTCTCTTTTGCAAAGAGCTGCGCATTGGAAAATTCAGGGCTATGCCGTGTAGACGATGGCCTAACAGGAGTCTTTAAAATTTTCTTTCTAGTGTCCTTCGTTTGGGAGAAAAATGCAAAGGTACAAGACAGCTTTTCCTTGCCAATATCTCTCTTTTGCAAAGAGCTGCGCATTGGAAAATTCAGGGCTATGCCGTGTAGATGATGGCCTAACAGGAGGCTTTAAAATTTTCTTTCTAGTGTCCTTCGTTTGGGAGAAAAATGCAAAGGTACAAGACAGCTTTTCCTTGCCAATATCTCTCTTTTGCAAAGAGCTGCGCATTGGAAAATTCAGGGCTATGCCGTGTAGATGATGGCCTAACAGGAGGCTTTAAAATTTTCTTTCTAGTGTCCTTCGTTTGGGAGAAAAATGCAAAGGTACAAGACAGCTTTTCCTTGCCAATATCTCTCTTTTGCAAAGAGCTGCGCATTGGAAAATTCAGGGCTATGCCGTGTAGATGATGGCCTAACAGGAGGCTTTAAAATTTTCTTTCTAGTGTCCTTCGTTTGGGAGAAAAATGCAAAGGTACAAGACAGCTTTTCCTTGCCAATATCTCTCTTTTGCAAAGAGCTGCGCATTGGAAAATTCAGGGCTATGCCGTGTACATGATGGCCTAACAGGAGGCTTTAAAATTTTCTTTCTAGTGTCCTTCGTTTGGGAGAAAAATGCAAAGGTACAAGGCAGCTTTTCCTTGCCAATATCTCTCTTTTGCAAAGAGCTGCGCATTGGAAAATTCAGGGCTATGCCGTGTAGATGATGGCCTAACAGGAGTCTTTAAAATTTTCTTTCTAGTGTCCTTTGTTTGGGAGAAAAATGCAAAGGTACAAGACAGCTTTTCCTTGCCAATATCTCTCTTTTGCAAAGAGCTGCGCATTGGAAAATTCAGGGCTATGCCGTGTAGATGATGGCCTAACAGGAGGCTTTAAAATTTTCTTTCTAGTGTCCTTTGTTTGGGAGAAAAATGCAAAGGTACAAGACAGCTTTTCCTTGCCAATATCTCTCTTTTGCAAAGAGCTGCGCATTGGAAAATTCAGGGCTATGCCGTGTAGATGATGGCCTAACAGGAGGCTTTAAAATTTTCTTTCTAGTGTCCTTCGTTTGGGAGAAAAATGCAAAGGTACAAGACAGCTTTTCCTTGCCAATATCTCTCTTTTGCAAAGAGCTACGCATTGGAAAATTCAGGGCTATACCGTGTAGATGAAGCACTAACAGGAGGCTTTAAAATTTTCATTCTAGTGTCCTTCGTTTGGGAGAAAAATCGAATGGTACTAGACAGCTTTTCCTTGCCAATATCTCTATTTTGCACAAAGCTGCGCATTGGAAAATTCAGGGCTATGCCGTGTAGATGATAGCCTAACAGGAGGCTTTAAAATTTTCTTTCTAGTGTCCTTCGTTTGGGAGAAAAATGCAAAGGTACAAGACAGCTTTTCCTTGCCAATATCTCTCTTTTGCAAAGAGCTGCGCATTGGAAAATTCAGGGCTATGCCGTGTAGATGATGGCCTAACAGGAGTCTTTAAAATTTTCTTTCTAGTGTCCTTCGTTTGGGAGAAAAATGCAAAGGTACAAGACAGCTTTACCTTGCCAATATCTCTCTTTTGCAAAGAGCTGCGCATTGGAAAATTCAGGGCTATGCCGTGTAGATGATGGCCTAACAGGAGGCTTTAAAATTTTCTTTCTAGTGTCCATCGTTTGGGAGAAAAATGCAAAGGTACAAGACAGCTTTTCCTTGCCAATATCTCTCTTTTGCAAAGAGCTGCGCATTGGAAAATTCAGGGCTATGCCGTGTAGATGATGGCCTAACAGGAGGCTTTAAAATTTTCATTCTAGTGTCCTTCGTTTGGGAGAAAAATCCAATGGTACAAGACAGCTTTTCCTTGCCAATATCTCTCTTTTGCACAAAGCTGCGCATTGGAAAATTCAGGGCTATGCCGTGTAGATGATGGCCTAACAGGAGGCTTTAAAATTTTCTTTCTAGTGTACTTCGTTTGGGAGAAAAATGCAAAGGTACAAGACAGCTTTTCCTTGCCAATATCTCTCTTTTGCAAAGAGCTGCG
The DNA here is from genome assembly GCF_028390025.1 of Pseudophryne corroboree. NCBI lineage: Eukaryota > Metazoa > Chordata > Amphibia > Anura > Myobatrachidae > Pseudophryne > Pseudophryne corroboree. Next base: position 37,931 of record NW_026968773.1, read on the forward strand.
CATTGGAAAATTCAGGGCTATGCCGTGTAGATGATGGCCTAACAGGAGGCTTTAAAATTTTCTTTCTAGTGTCCTTCGTTTGGGAGAAAAATGCAAAGGTACAAGACAGCTTTTCCTTGCCAATATCTCTCTTTTGCAAAGAGCTACGCATTGGAAAATTCAGGGCTATACCGTGTATATGAAGCATTAACAGGAGGCTTTAAAATTTTCATTCTAGTGTCCTTCGTTTGGGAGAAAAATCCAATGGTACAAGACAGCTTTTCCTTGCCAATATCTCTCTTTTGCACAAAGCTGCGCATTGGAAAATTCAGGGCTATGCCGTGTAGATGATGGCCTAACAGGAGGCTTTAAAATTTTCTTTCTAGTTTCCTTCGTTTGGGAGAAAAATGCAAAGGTACAAGACAGCTTTTCCTTGCCAATATCTCTCTTTTGCAAAGAGCTGCGCATTGGAAAATTCAGGGCTATGCCGTGTAGATGATGGCCTAACAGGAGGCTTTAAAATTTTCTTTCTAGTGTCCTTCGTTTGGGAGAAAAATGCAAAGGTACAAGACAGCTTTTCCTAGCCAATATCTCTCTTTTGCAAAGAGCTGCGCATTGGAAAATTCAGGGCTATGCCGTGTAGACGATGGCCTAACAGGAGTCTTTAAAATTTTCTTTCTAGTGTCCTTCGTTTGGGAGAAAAATGCAAAGGTACAAGACAGCTTTTCCTTGCCAATATCTCTCTTTTGCAAAGAGCTGCGCATTGGAAAATTCAGGGCTATGCCGTGTAGATGATGGCCTAACAGGAGGCTTTAAAATTTTCTTTCTAGTGTCCTTCGTTTGGGAGAAAAATGCAAAGGTACAAGACAGCTTTTCCTTGCCAATATCTCTCTTTTGCAAAGAGCTGCGCATTGGAAAATTCTGGGCTATGCCGTGTAGATGATGGCCTAACAGGAGGCTTTAAAATTTTCTTTCTAGTGTCCTTCGTTTGGGAGAAAAATGCAAAGGTACAAGACAGCTTTTCCTTGCCAATATCTCTCTTTTGCAAAGAGCTGCGCATTGGAAAATTCAGGGCTATGCCGTGTAGATGATGGCCTAACAGGAGGCTTTAAAATTTTCTTTCTAGTGTCCTTCGTTTGGGAGAAAAATGCAAAGGTACAAGACAGCTTTTCCTTGCCAATATCTCTCTTTTGCAAAGAGCTGCGCATTGGAAAATTCAGGGCTATGCCGTGTACATGATGGCCTAACAGGAGGCTTTAAAATTTTCTTTCTAGTGTCCTTCGTTTGGGAGAAAAATGCAAAGGTACAAGGCAGCTTTTCCTTGCCAATATCTCTCTTTTGCAAAGAGCTGCGCATTGGAAAATTCAGGGCTATGCCGTGTAGATGATGGCCTAACAGGAGTCTTTAAAATTTTCTTTCTAGTGTCCTTCGTTTGGGAGAAAAATGCAAAGGTACAAGACAGCTTTTCCTTGCCAATATCTCTCTTTTGCAAAGAGCTGCGCATTGGAAAATTCAGGGCTATGCCGTGTAGATGATGGCCTAACAGGAGGCTTTAAAATTTTCTTTCTAGTGTCCTTTGTTTGGGAGAAAAATGCAAAGGTACAAGACAGCTTTTCCTTGCCAATATCTCTCTTTTGCAAAGAGCTGCGCATTGGAAAATTCAGGGCTATGCAGTGTAGATGATGGCCTAACAGGAGGCTTTAAAATTTTCATTCTAGTGTCCTTCGTTTGGGAGAAAAATCCAATGGTACAAGACAGCTTTTCCTTGCCAATATCTCTCTTTTGCACAAAGCTGCGCATTGGAAAATTCAGGGCTATGCCGTGTAGATGATGGCCTAACAGGAGGCTTTAAAATTTTCTTTCTAGTGTACTTCGTTTGGGAGAAAAATGCAAAGGTACAAGACAGCTTTTCCTTGCCAATATCTCTCTTTTGCAAAGAGCTGCGCATTGGAAAATTCAGGGCTATGCCGTGTAGATGATGGCCTAACAGGAGGCTTTAAAATTTTCTTTCTAGTGTCCTTCGTTTGGGAGAAAAATGCAAAGGTACAAGACAGCTTTTCCTTGCCAATATCTCTCTTTTGCAAAGAGCTACGCATTGGAAAATTCAGGGCTATACCGTGTATATGAAGCATTAACAGGAGGCTTTAAAATTTTCATTCTAGTGTCCTTCGTTTGGGAGAAAAATCCAATGGTACAAGACAGCTTTTCCTTGCCAATATCTCTCTTTTGCACATAGCTGCGCATTGGAAAATTCAGGGCTATGCCGTGTAGATGATGGCCTAACAGGAGGCTTTAAAATTTTCTTTGTAGTGTCCTTCGTTTAGGAGAAAAATGCAAAGGTACAAGACAGCTTTTCCTTGCCAATATCTCTCTTTTGCAAAGAGCTGCGCATTGGAAAATTCAGGGCTATGCCGTGTATATGATGGCCCAACAGGAGGCTTTAAAATTTTCTTTCTAGTGTCCTTCGTTTGGGAGAAAAATGCAAAGGTACAAGACAGCTTTTCCTTGCCAATATCTCTCTTTTGCAAAGAGCTGCGCATTGGAAAATTCAGGGCTATGCCGTGTAGATGATGGCCTAACAGGAGGCTTTAAAATTTTCTTTCTAGTGTCCTTCGTTTGGGAGAAAAATGCAAAGGTACAAGACAGCTTTTCCTTGCCAATATCTCTCTTTTGCAAAGAGCTGCGCATTGGAAAATTCAGGGCTATGCCGTGTAGATGATGGCCTAACAGTAGGCTTTAAAATTTTCTTTCTAGTGTCCTTCGTTTGGGAGAAAAATGCAAAGGTACAAGACAGCTTTTCCTTGCCAATATCTCTCTTTTGCAAAGAGCTGCGCATTGGAAAATTCAGGGCTATGCCGTGTAGATGATGGCCTAACAGGAGTCTTTAAAATTTTCTTTCTAGTGTCCTTCGTTTGGGAGAAAAATGCAAAGGTACAAGACAGCTTTTCCTTGCCAATATCTCTCTTTTGCAAAGAGCTACGCATTGGAAAATTCAGGGCTATACCGTGTAGATGAAGCACTAACAGGAGGCTTTAAAATTTTCATTCTAGTGTCCTTCGTTTGGGAGAAAAATCCAATGGTACAAGACAGCTTTTCCTTGCCAATATCTCTATTTTGCACAAAGCTGCGCATTGGAAAATTCAGGGCTATGCCGTGTAGATGATGGCCTAACAGGAGGCTTTAAAATTTTCTTTGTAGTGTCCTTCGTTTAGGAGAAAAATGCAAAGGTACAAGACAGCTTTTCCTTGCCAATATCTCTCTTTTGCAAAGAGCTGCGCATTGGAAAATTCAGGGCTATGCCGTGTAGATGATGGCCTAACAGGAGGCTTTAAAATTTTCTTTCTAGTGTCCTTCGTTTGGGAGAAAAATGCAAAGGTACAAGACAGCTTTTCCTTGCCAATATCTCTCTTTTGCAAAGAGCTGCGCATTGGAAAATTCAGGGCTATGCCGTGTAGATGATGGCCTAACAGGAGGCTTTAAAATTTTCTTTCTAGTGTCCTTCGTTTGGGAGAAAAATGCAAAGGTACAAGACAGCTTTTCCTTGCCAATATCTCTCTTTTGCAAAGAGCTGCGCATTGGAAAATTCAGGGCTATGCCGTGTAGATGATGGCCTAACAGTAGGCTTTAAAATTTTCTTTCTAGTGTCCTTCGTTTGGGAGAAAAATGCAAAGGTACAAGACAGCTTTTCCTTGCCAATATCTCTCTTTTGCAAAGAGCTGCGCATTGGAAAATTCAGGGCTATGCCGTGTAGATGATGGCCTAACAGGAGGCTTTAAAATTTTCTTTCTAGTGTCCTTCGTTTGGGAGAAAAATGCAAAGGTACAAGACAGCTTTTCCTTGCCAATATCTCTCTTTTGCAAAGAGCTACGCATTGGAAAATTCAGGGCTATACCGTGTAGATGAAGCACTAACAGGAGGCTTTAAAATTTTCATTCTAGTGTCCTTCGTTTGGGAGAAAAATCCAATGGTACAAGACAGCTTTTCCTTGCCAATATCTCTATTTTGCACAAAGCTGCGCATTGGAAAATTCAGGGCTATGCCGTGTAGATGATGGCCTAACAGGAGGCTTTAAAATTTTCTTTCTAGTGTCCTTCGTTTGGGAGAAAAATGCAAAGGTACAAGACAGCTTTTCCTTGCCAATATCTCTCTTTTGCAAAGAGCTGCGCATTGGAAAATTCAGGGCTATGCCGTGTAGATGATGGCCTAACAGGAGTCTTTAAAATTTTCTTTCTAGTGTCCTTCGTTTGGGAGAAAAATGCAAAGGTACAAGACAGCTTTTCTTTGCCAATATCTCTCTTTTGCAAAGAGCTGCGCATTGGAAAATTCAGGGCTATGCCGTGTAGATGATGGCCTAACAGGAGGCTTTAAAATTTTCTTTCTAGTGTCCTTTGTTTGGGAGAAAAATGCAAAGGTACAAGACAGCTTTTCCTTGCCAATATCTCTCTTTTGCAAAGAGCTGCGCATTGGAAAATTCAGGGCTATGCCGTGTAGATGATGGCCTAACAGGAGGCTTTAACATTTTCTTTCTAGTGTCCTTCGTTTGGGAGAAAAATGCAAAGGTACAAGACAGCTTTTCCTTGCCAATAGCTCTCTTTTGCAAAGAGCTGCGCATTGGAAAATTCAGGGCTATGCCGTGTAGATGATGGCCTAACAGAAGGCATTAACATTTTCTTTCTAGTGTCCTTCGTTTGGGAGAAAAATGCAAAGGTACAAGACAGCTTTTCCTTGCCAATATCTCTCTTTTGCAAAGAGCTACGCATTGGAAAATTCAGGGCTATACCTTGTAGATGAAGCACTAACAGGAGGCTTTAAAATTTTCATTCTAGTGTCCTTCGTTTGGGAGAAAAATGCAAAGGTACAAGACAGCTTTTCCTTGCCAATATCTCTCTTTTGCAAAGAGCTACGCATTGGAAAATTCAGGGCTATACCGTGTAGATGAAGCACTAACAGGAGGCTTTAAAATTTTCATTCTAGTGTCCTTCGTTTGGGAGAAAAATCCAATGGTACAAGACAGCTTTTCCTTGCCAATATCTCTATTTTGCACAAAGCTGCGCATTGGAAAATTCAGGGCTATGCCGTGTAGATGATGGCCTAACAGGAGGCTTTAAAATTTTCTTTCTAGTGTCCTTCGTTTGGGTGAAAAATGCAAAGGTACAAGACAGCTTTTCCTTGCCAATATCTCTCTTTTGCAAAGAGCTGCGCATTGGAAAATTCAGGGCTATGCCGTGTAGATGATGGCCTAACAGGAGTCTTTAAAATTTTCTTTCTAGTGTCCTTCGTTTGGGAGAAAAATGCAAAGGTACAAGACAGCTTTTCCTTGCCAATATCTCTATTTTGCACAAAGCTGCGCATTGGAAAATTCAGGGCTATGCCGTGTAGATGATGGCCTAACAGGAGGCTTTAAAATTTTCTTTCTAGTTTCCTTCGTTTGGGAGAAAAATGCAAAGGTACAAGACAGCTTTTCCTTGCCAATATCTCTCTTTTGCAAAGAGCTGCGCATTGGAAAATTCATGGCTATGCCGTGTACATGATGGCCTAACAGGAGGCTTTAAAATTTTCTTTCTAGTGTCCTTCGTTTGGGAGAAAAATGCAAAGGTACAAGACAGCTTTTCCTTGCCAATATCTCTCTTTTGCAAAGAGCTACGCATTGGAAAATTCAGGGCTATACCGTGTAGATGAAGCACTAACAGGAGGCTTTAAAATTTTCATTCTAGTGTCCTTCGTTTGGGAGAAAAATCCAATGGTACAAGACAGCTTTTCCTTGCCAATATCTCTATTTTGCACAAAGCTGCGCATTGGAAAATTCAGGGCTATGCCGTGTAGATGATGGCCTAACAGGAGGCTTTAAAATTTTCTTTCTAGTGTCCTTCGTTTGGGTGAAAAATGCAAAGGTACAAGACAGCTTTTCCTTGCCAATATCTCTCTTTTGCAAAGAGCTGCGCATTGGAAAATTCAGGGCTATGCCGTGTAGATGATGGCCTAACAGGAGTCTTTAAAATTTTCTTTCTAGTGTCCTTCGTTTGGGAGAAAAATGCAAAGGTACAAGACAGCTTTTCCTTGCCAATATCTCTATTTTGCACAAAGCTGCGCATTGGAAAATTCAGGGCTATGCCGTGTAGATGATGGCCTAACAGGAGGCTTTAAAATTTTCTTTCTAGTTTCCTTCGTTTGGGAGAAAAATGCAAAGGTACAAGACAGCTTTTCCTTGCCAATATCTCTCTTTTGCAAAGAGCTGCGCATTGCAAAATTCAGGGCTATGCCGTGTAGATGATGGCCTAACAGGAGGCTTTAAAATTTTCTTTCTAGTGTCCTTCGTTTGGGAGAAAAATGCAAAGGTACAAGACAGCTTTTCCTTGCCAATATCTCTCTTTTGCAAAGAGCTGCGCATTGGAAAATTCAGGGCTATGCCGTGTAGATGATGGCCTAACAGGAGGCTTTAAAATTTTCTTTCTAGTGTCCTTCGTTTGGGAGAAAAATGCAAAGGTACAAGACAGCTTTTCCTTGCCAATATCTCTATTTTGCACAAAGCTGCGCATTGGAAAATTCAGGGCTATGCCGTGTAGATGATGGCCTAACAGGAGGCTTTAAAATTTTCTTTCTAGTTTCCTTCGTTTGGGAGAAAAATGCAAAGGTACAAGACAGCTTTTCCTTGCCAATATCTCTCTTTTGCAAAGAGCTGCGCATTGGAAAATTCAGGGCTATGCCGTGTAGATGATGGCCTAACAGGAGGCTTTAAAATTTTCTTTCTAGTGTCCTTCGTTTGGGAGAAAAATGCAAAGGTACAAGACAGCTTTTCCTTGCCAATATCTCTCTTTTGCAAAGAGCTGCGCATTGGAAAATTCAGGGCTATGCCGTGTAGATGATGGCCTAACAGGAGGCTTTAAAATTTTCATTCTAGTGTCCTTCGTTTGGGAGAAAAATTCAATGGTACAAGACAGCTTTTCCTTGCCAATAGCTCTCTTTTGCACAAAGCTGCGCATTGGAAAATTCAGGGCTATGCCGTGTAGATGATGGCCTAACAGGAGGCTTTAAAAATTTTCTTTCTAGTGTCCTTCGTTTGGGAGAAAAATGCAAAGGTACAAGACAGCTTTTCCTTGCCAATATCTCTCTTTTGCAAAGAGCTGCGCATTGGAAAATTCAGGGCTATGCCGTGTAGATGATGGCCTAACAGGAGGCTGTAAAATTTTCTTTCTAGTGTCCTTCGTTTGGGAGAAAAATGCAAAGGTACAAGACAGCTTTTCCTTGCCAATATCTCTCTTTTGCAAAGAGCTACGCATTGGAAAATTCAGGGCTATACCGTGTAGATGAAGCATTAACAGGAGGCTTTAAATTTTTAATTCTAGTGTCCTTCGTTTGGGAGAAAAATCCAATGGTACAAGATAGCTTTTCCTTGCCAATATCTCTATTTTGCACAAAGCTGCGCATTGGAAAATTCAGGGCTATGCCGTGTAGATGATGGCCTAACAGGAGGCTTTAAAATTTTCTTTGTAGTGTCCTTCGTTTGGGAGAAAAATGCAAAGGTACAAGACAGCTTTTCCTTGCCAATATCTCTCTTTTGCAAAGAGCTGCGCATTGGAAAATTCAGGGCTATGCCGTGTAGATGATGGCCTAACAGGAGTCTTTAAAATTTTCTTTCTAGTGTCCTTCGTTTGGGAGAAAAATGCAAAGGTACAAGACAGCTTTTCCTTGCCAATATCTCTCTTTTGCAAAGAGCTACGCATTGGAAAATTCAGGGCTATACCGTGTAGATGAAGCACTAACAGGAGGCTTTAAAATTTTCATTCTAGTGTCCTTCGTTTGGGAGAAAAATCCAATGGTACAAGACAGCTTTTCCTTGCCAATATCTCTATTTTGCACAAAGCTGCGCATTGGAAAATTCAGGGCTATGCCGTGTAGATGATGGCCTAACAGGAGGCTTTAAAATTTTCTTTGTAGTGTCCTTCGTTTAGGAGAAAAATGCAAAGGTACAAGACAGCTTTTCCTTGCCAATATCTCTCTTTTGCAAAGAGCTGCGCATTGGAAAATTCAGGGCTATGCCGTGTAGATGATGGCCTAACAGGAGGCTTTAAAATTTTCTTTCTAGTGTCCTTCGTTTGGGAGAAAAATGCAAAGGTACAAGACAGCTTTTCCTTGCCAATATCTCTCTTTTGCAAAGAGCTGCGCATTGGAAAATTCAGGGCTATGCCGTGTAGATGATGGCCTAACAGGAGGCTTTAAAATTTTCTTTCTAGTGTCCTTCGTTTGGGAGAAAAATGCAAAGGTACAAGACAGCTTTTCCTTGCCAATATCTCTCTTTTGCAAAGAGCTGCGCATTGGAAAATTCAGGGCTATGCCGTGTAGATGATGGCCTAACAGTAGGCTTTAAAATTTTCTTTCTAGTGTCCTTCGTTTGGGAGAAAAATGCAAAGGTACAAGACAGCTTTTCCTTGCCAATATCTCTCTTTTGCAAAGAGCTGCGCATTGGAAAATTCAGGGCTATGCCGTGTAGATGATGGCCTAACAGGAGGCTTTAAAATTTTCTTTCTAGTGTCCTTCGTTTGGGAGAAAAATGCAAAGGTACAAGACAGCTTTTCCTTGCCAATATCTCTCTTTTGCAAAGAGCTACGCATTGGAAAATTCAGGGCTATACCGTGTAGATGAAGCACTAACAGGAGGCTTTAACATTTTCATTCTAGTGTCCTTCGTTTGGGAGAAAAATCCAATGGTACAAGACAGCTTTTCCTTGCCAATATCTCTATTTTGCACAAAGCTGCGCATTGGAAAATTCAGGGCTATGCCGTGTAGATGATGGCCTAACAGGAGGCTTTAAAATTTTCTTTCTAGTGTCCTTCGTTTGGGAGAAAAATGCAAAGGTACAAGACAGCTTTTCCTTGCCAATATCTCTCTTTTGCAAAGAGCTGCGCATTGGAAAATTCAGGGCTATGCCGTGTAGATGATGGCCTAACAGGAGTCTTTAAAATTTTCTTTCTAGTGTCCTTCGTTTGGGAGAAAAATGCAAAGGTACAAGACAGCTTTTCTTTGCCAATATCTCTCTTTTGCAAAGAGCTGCGCATTGGAAAATTCAGGGCTATGCCGTGTAGATGATGGCCTAACAGGAGGCTTTAAAATTTTCTTTCTAGTGTCCTTTGTTTGGGAGAAAAATGCAAAGGTACAAGACAGCTTTTCCTTGCCAATATCTCTCTTTTGCAAAGAGCTGCGCATTGGAAAATTCAGGGCTATGCCGTGTAGATGATGGCCTAACAGGAGGCTTTAACATTTTCTTTCTAGTGTCCTTCGTTTGGGAGAAAAATGCAAAGGTACAAGACAGCTTTTCCTTGCCAATAGCTCTCTTTTGCAAAGAGCTGCGCATTGGAAAATTCAGGGCTATGCCGTGTAGATGATGGCCTAACAGAAGGCATTAACATTTTCTTTCTAGTGTCCTTCGTTTGGGAGAAAAATGCAAAGGTACAAGACAGCTTTTCCTTGCCAATATCTCTCTTTTGCAAAGAGCTACGCATTGGAAAATTCAGGGCTATACCTTGTAGCTGAAGCACTAACAGGAGGCTTTAAAATTTTCATTCTAGTGTCCTTCGTTTGGGAGAAAAATCCAATGGTACAAGACAGCTTTTCCTTGCCAATATCTCTATTTTGCACAAAGCTGCGCATTGGAAAATTCAGGGCTATGCCGTGTAGATGATAGCCTAACAGGAGGCTTTAAAATTTTCTTTCTAGTGTCCTTCGTTTGGGAGAAAAATGCAAAGGTACAAGACAGCTTTTCCTTGCCAATATCTCTCTTTTGCAAAGAGCTGCGCATTGGAAAATTCAGGGCTATGCCGTGTAGATGATGGCCTAACAGGAGGCTTTAAAATTTTCTTTCTAGTGTCCTTCGTTTGGGAGAAAAATGCAAAGGTACAAGACAGCTTTTCCTTGCAAATATCTCTCTTTTGTAAAGAGCTGCGCATTGGAAAATTCAGGGCTATGCCGTGTAGATGATGGCCTAACAGGAGGCTTTAAAATTTTCTTTCTAGTGTCCTTCGTTTGGGAGAAAAATGCAAAGGTACAAGACAGCTTTTCCTTGCAAATATCTCTCTTTTGTAAAGAGCTGCGCATTGGAAAATTCAGGGCTATGCCGTGTAGATGATGGCCTAACAGGAGGCTTTAAAATTTTCTTTCTAGTGTCCTTCGTTTGGGAGAAAAATGCAAAGGTACAAGACAGCTTTTCCTTGCCAATATCTCTCTTTTGCAAAGAGCTGCGCATTGGAAAATTCAGGGCTATGCCGTGTAGATGATGGCCTAACAGGAGGCTTTAAAATTTTCATTCTAGTGTCCTTCGTTTGGGAGAAAAATCCAATGGTACAAGACAGCTTTTCCTTGCCAATATCTCTCTTTTGCACAAAGCTGCGCATTGGAAAATTCAGGGCTATGCCGTGTAGATGATGGCCTAACAGGAGGCTTTAAAATTTTCTTTCTACTGTCCTTCGTTTGGGAGAAAAAAGCAAAGGTACAAGACAGCTTTTCCTTGCCAATATCTCTCTTTTGCAAAGAGCTGCGCATTGGAAAATTCATGGCTATGCCGTGTACATGATGGCCTAACAGGAGGCTTTAAAATTTTCTTTCTAGTGTCCTTCGTTTGGGAGAAAAATGCAAAGGTACAAGACAGCTTTTCCTTGCCAATATCTCTCTTTTGCAAAGAGCTACGCATTGGAAAATTCAGGGCTATACCGTGTAGATGAAGCACTAACAGGAGGCTTTAAAATTTTCATTCTAGTGTCCTTCGTTTGGGAGAAAAATCCAATGGTACAAGACAGCTTTTCCTTGCCAATATCTCTATTTTGCACAAAGCTGCGCATTGGAAAATTCAGGGCTATGCCGTGTAGATGATGGCCTAACAGGAGGCTTTAAAATTTTCTTTCTAGTGTCCTTCGTTTGGGTGAAAAATGCAAAGGTACAAGACAGCTTTTCCTTGCCAATATCTCTCTTTTGCAAAGAGCTGCGCATTGGAAAATTCAGGGCTATGCCGTGTAGATGATGGCCTAACAGGAGTCTTTAAAATTTTCTTTCTAGTGTCCTTCGTTTGGGAGAAAAATGCAAAGGTACAAGACAGCTTTTCCTTGCCAATATCTCTATTTTGCACAAAGCTGCGCATTGGAAAATTCAGGGCTATGCCGTGTAGATGATGGCCTAACAGGAGGCTTTAAAATTTTCTTTCTAGTTTCCTTCGTTTGGGAGAAAAATGCAAAGGTACAAGACAGCTTTTCCTTGCCAATATCTCTCTTTTGCAAAGAGCTGCGCATTGCAAAATTCAGGGCTATGCCGTGTAGATGATGGCCTAACAGGAGGCTTTAAAATTTTCTTTCTAGTGTCCTTCGTTTGGGAGAAAAATGCAAAGGTACAAGACAGCTTTTCCTTGCCAATATCTCTCTTTTGCAAAGAGCTGCGCATTGGAAAATTCAGGGCTATGCCGTGTAGATGATGGCCTAACAGGAGGCTTTAAAATTTTCTTTCTAGTGTCCTTTTTTTTGGGAGAAAAATGCAAAGGTACAAGACGGCTTTTCCTTGCCAATATCTCTATTTTGCACAAAGCTGCGCATTGGAAAATTCAGGGCTATGCCGTGTAGATGATGGCCTAACAGGAGGCTTTAAAATTTTCTTTCTAGTTTCCTTCGTTTGGGAGAAAAATGCAAAGGTACAAGACAGCTTTTCCTTGCCAATATCTCTCTTTTGCAAAGAGCTGCGCATTGGAAAATTCAGGGCTATGCCGTGTAGATGATGGCCTAACAGGAGGCTTTAAAATTTTCTTTCTAGTGTCCTTCGTTTGGGAGAAAAATGCAAAGGTACAAGACAGCTTTTCCTTGCCAATATCTCTCTTTTGCAAAGAGCTGCGCATTGGAAAATTCAGGGCTATGCCGTGTAGATGATGGCCTAACAGGAGGCTTTAAAATTTTCATTCTAGTGTCCTTCGTTTGGGAGAAAAATCCAATGGTACAAGACAGCTTTTCCTTGCCAATAGCTCTCTTTTGCACAAAGCTGCGCATTGGAAAATTCAGGGCTATGCCGTGTAGATGATGGCCTAACAGGAGGCTTTAAAATTTTTCTTTCTAGTGTCCTTCGTTTGGGAGAAAAATGCAAAGGTACAAGACAGCTTTTCCTTGCCAATATCTCTCTTTTGCAAAGAGCTGCGCATTGGAAAATTCAGGGCTATGCCGTGTAGATGATGGCCTAACAGGAGGCTGTAAAATTTTCTTTCTAGTGTCCTTCGTTTGGGAGAAAAATGCAAAGGTACAAGACAGCTTTTCCTTGCCAATATCTCTCTTTTGCAAAGAGCTACGCATTGGAAAATTCAGGGCTATACCGTGTAGATGAAGCATTAACAGGAGGCTTTAAATTTTTAATTCTAGTGTCCTTCGTTTGGGAGAAAAATCCAATGGTACAAGATAGCTTTTCCTTGCCAATATCTCTATTTTGCACAAAGCTGCGCATTGGAAAATTCAGGGCTATGCCGTGTAGATGATGGCCTAACAGGAGGCTTTAAAATTTTCTTTGTAGTGTCCTTCGTTTGGGAGAAAAATGCAAAGGTACAAGACAGCTTTTCCTTGCCAATATCTCTCTTTTGCAAAGAGCTGCGCATTGGAAAATTCAGGGCTATGCCGTGTAGATGATGGCCTAACAGGAGGCTTTAAAATTTTCTTTCTAGTGTCCTTCGTTTGGGAGAAAAATGCAAAGGTACAAGACAGCTTTTCCTTGCCAATATCTCTCTTTTGCAAAGAGCTGCGCATTGGAAAATTCAGGGCTATGCCGTGTAGATGATGGCCTAACAGGAGGCTTTAAAATTTTCTTTCTAGTGTCCTTCGTTTGGGAGAAAAATGCAAAGGTACAAGACAGCTTTTCCTTGCCAATATCTCTCTTTTGCAAAGAGCTGCGCATTGGAAAATTCAGGGCTATGCCGTGTAGATGATGGCCTAACAGGAGGCTTTAAAATTTTCTTTCTAGTGTCCTTCGTTTGGGAGAAAAATGCAAAGGTACAAGACAGCTTTTCCTTGCCAATATCTCTCTTTTGCAAAGAGCTGCGCATTGGAAAATTCAGGGCTATGCCGTGTAGATGATGGCCTAACAGGAGGCTTTAAAATTTTCTTTCTAGTGTCCTTCGTTTGGGAGAAAAATGCAAAGGTACAAGACAGCTTTTCCTTGCCAATATCTCTATTTTGCACAAAGCTGCGCATTGGAAAATTCAGGGCTATGCCGTGTAGATGATGGCCTAACAGGAGGCTTTAAAATTTTCTTTCTAGTTTCCTTCGTTTGGGAGAAAAATGCAAAGGTACAAGACAGCTTTTCCTTGCCAATATCTCTCTTTTGCAAAGAGCTGCGCATTGGAAAATTCAGGGCTATGCCGTGTAGATGATGGCCTAACAGGAGGCTTTAAAATTTTCTTTCTAGTGTCCTTCGTTTGGGAGAAAAATGCAAAGGTACAAGACAGCTTTTCCTTGCCAATATCTCTCTTTTGCAAAGAGCTGCGCATTGGAAAATTCAGGGCTATGCCGTGTAGATGATGGCCTAACAGGAGGCTTTAAAATTTTCATTCTAGTGTCCTTCGTTTGGGAGAAAAATCCAATGGTACAAGACAGCTTTTCCTTGCCAATAGCTCTCTTTTGCACAAAGCTGCGCATTGGAAAATTCAGGGCTATGCCGTGTAGATGATGGCCTAACAGGAGGCTTTAAAATTTTTCTTTCTAGTGTCCTTCGTTTGGGAGAAAAATGCAAAGGTACAAGACAGCTTTTCCTTGCCAATATCTCTCTTTTGCAAAGAGCTGCGTATTGGAAAATTCAGGGCTATGCCGTGTAGATGATGGCCTAACAGGAGGCTGTAAAATTTTCTTTCTAGTGTCCTTCGTTTGGGAGAAAAATGCAAAGGTACAAGACAGCTTTTCCTTGCCAATATCTCTCTTTTGCAAAGAGCTACGCATTGGAAAATTCAGGGCTATACCGTGTAGATGAAGCATTAACAGGAGGCTTTAAATTTTTAATTCTAGTGTCCTTCGTTTGGGAGAAAAATCCAATGGTACAAGATAGCTTTTCCTTGCCAATATCTCTATTTTGCACAAAGCTGCGCATTGGAAAATTCAGGGCTATGCCGTGTAGATGATGGCCTAACAGGAGGCTTTAAAATTTTCTTTGTAGTGTCCTTCGTTTGGGAGAAAAATGCAAAGGTACAAGACAGCTTTTCCTTGCCAATATCTCTCTTTTGCAAAGAGCTGCGCATTGGAAAATTCAGGGCTATGCCGTGTAGATGATGGCCTAACAGGAGGCTTTAAAATTTTCTTTCTAGTGTCCTTCGTTTGGGAGAAAAATGCAAAGGTACAAGACAGCTTTTCCTTGCCAATATCTCTCTTTTGCAAAGAGCTGCGCATTGGAAAATTCAGGGCTATGCCGTGTAGATGATGGCCTAACAGGAGGCTTTAAAATTTTCTTTCTAGTGTCCTTCGTTTGGGAGAAAAATGCAAAGGTACAAGACAGCTTTTCCTTGCCAATATCTCTCTTTTGCAAAGAGCTGCGCATTGGAAAATTCAGGGCTATGCCGTGTAGATGATGGCCTAACAGGAGGCTTTAAAATTTTCTTTCTAGTGTCCTTCGTTTGGGAGAAAAATGCAAAGGTACAAGACAGCTTTTCCTTGCCAATATCTCTCTTTTGCAAAGAGCTGCGCATTGGAAAATTCAGGGCTATGCCGTGTAGATGATGGCCTAACAGGAGGCTTTAAAATTTTCTTTCTAGTGTCCTTCGTTTGGGAGAAAAATGCAAAGATACAAGACAGCTTTTCCTTGCCAATATCTCTCTTTTGCAAAGAGCTGCGCATTGGAAAATTCAGGGCTATGCCGTGTAGATGATGGCCTAACAGGAGGCTTTAAAATTTTCTTTCTAGTGTCCTTCGTTTGGGAGAAAAATGCAAAGATACAAGACAGCTTTTCCTTGCCAATATCTCTCTTTTGCAAAGAGCTGCGCATTGGAAAATTCAGGGCTATGCCGTGTAGATGATGGCCTAACAGGAGGCTTTAAAATTTTCTTTCTAGTGTCCTTCGTTTGGGAGAAAAATGCAAAGGTACAAGACAGCTTTTCCTTGCCAATATCTCTCTTTTGCAAAGAGCTGCGCATTGGAAAATTCAGGGCTATGCCGTGTAGATGATGGCCTAACAGGAGGCTTTAAAATTTTCTTTCTAGTGTCCTTCGTTTGGGAGAAAAATGCAAAGGTACAAGACAGCTTTTCCTTGCCAATATCTCTCTTTTGTAAAGAGCTGCGCATAGGAAAATTCAGGGCTATGCCGTGTAGATGATGGCCTAACAGGAGGCTTTAAAATTTTCTTTCTAGTGTCTTTCGTTTGGGAGAAAAATGCAAAGGTACAAGACAGCTTTTCCTTGCCAATATCTCTCTTTTGCAAAGAGCTGCGCATTGGAAAATTCAGGGCTATGCCGTGTAGATGATGGCCTAACAGGAGGCTTTAAAATTTTCTTTCTAGTGTCCTTCGTTTGGGAGAAAAAGGCAAAGGTTCCAAACAGCTTTTCCTTGCCAATATCTCTCTTTTGCAAAGAGCTGCGCATTGGAAAATTCAGGGCTATGCCGTGTAGATGATGGCCTAACAGGAGGCTTTAAAATTTTCTTTCTAGTGTCCTTCGTTTGGGAGAAAAATGCAAAGGTACAAGACAGCTTTTCCTTGCCAATATCTCTCTTTTGCAAAGAGCTGCGCATTGGAAAATTCAGGGCTATGCCGTGTAGATGATGGCCTAACAGGAGGCTTTAAAATTTTCTTTCTAGTGTCCTTCGTTTGGGAGAAAAATGCAAAGGTACAAGACAGCTTTTCCTTGCCAATATCTCTCTTTTGCAAAGAGCTGCGCATTGGAAAATTCAGGGCTATGCCGTGTAGATGATGGCCTAACAGGAGGCTTTAAAATTTTCTTTCTAGTGTCCTTCGTTTGGGAGAAAAATGCAAAGATACAAGACAGCTTTTCCTTGCCAATATCTCTCTTTTGCAAAGAGCTGCGCATTGGAAAATTCAGGGCTATGCCGTGTAGATGATGGCCTAACAGGAGGCTTTAAAATTTTCTTTCTAGTGTCCTTCGTTTGGGAGAAAAATGCAAAGATACAAGACAGCTTTTCCTTGCCAATATCTCTCTTTTGCAAAGAGCTGCGCATTGGAAAATTCAGGGCTATGCCGTGTAGATGATGGCCTAACAGGAGGCTTTAAAATTTTCTTTCTAGTGTCCTTCGTTTGGGAGAAAAATGCAAAGGTACAAGACAGCTTTTCCTTGCCAATATCTCTCTTTTGCAAAGAGCTGCGCATTGGAAAATTCAGGGCTATGCCGTGTAGATGATGGCCTAACAGGAGGCTTTAAAATTTTCTTTCTAGTGTCCTTCGTTTGGGAGAAAAATGCAAAGGTACAAGACAGCTTTTCCTTGCCAATATCTCTCTTTTGTAAAGAGCTGCGCATAGGAAAATTCAGGGCTATGCCGTGTAGATGATGGCCTAACAGGAGGCTTTAAAATTTTCTTTCTAGTGTCTTTCGTTTGGGAGAAAAATGCAAAGGTACAAGACAGCTTTTCCTTGCCAATATCTCTCTTTTGCAAAGAGCTGCGCATTGGAAAATTCAGGGCTATGCCGTGTAGATGATGGCCTAACAGGAGGCTTTAAAATTTTCTTTCTAGTGTCCTTCGTTTGGGAGAAAAAGGCAAAGGTTCCAAACAGCTTTTCCTTGCCAATATCTCTCTTTTGCAAAGAGCTGCGCATTGGAAAATTCAGGGCTATGCCGTGTAGATGATGGCCTAACAGGAGGCTTTAAAATTTTCTTTCTAGTGTCCTTCGTTTGGGAGAAAAATGCAAAGGTAAAAGACAGCTTTTCCTTGCCAATATCTCTCTTTTGCAAAGAGCTGCGCATTGGAAAATTCAGGGCTATGCCGTGTAGATGATGGCCTAACAGAAGGCTTTAAAATTTTCTTTCTAGTGTCCTTCGTTTGGGAGAAAAATGCAAAGGTACAAGACAGCTTTTCCTTGCCAATATCTCTCTTTTGCAAAGAGCTGCGCATTGGAAAATTCAGGGCTATGCCGTGTAGATGATGGCCTAACAGGAGGCTTTAAAATTTTCATTCTAGTATCCTTCGTTTGGGAGAAAATCCAATGGTACAAGACAGCTTTTCCTTGCCAATATCTCTCTTTTGCACAAAGCTGCGCATTGGAAAATTCAGGGCTATGCCGTGTAGATGATGGCCTAACAGGAGGCTTTAAAATTTTCTTTCTACTGTCCTTCGTTTGGGAGAAAAATGCAAAGGTACAAGACAGCTTTTCCTTGCCAATATCTCTCTTTTGCAAAGAGCTGCGCATTGGAAAATTCAGGGCTATGCCGTGTAGATGATGGCCTAACAGGAGGCTTTAAAATTTTCTTTCTAGTGTCCTTCGTTTGGGAGAAAAATGCAAAGGTACAAGACAGCTTTTCCTTGCCAATTTCTCTCTTTTGCAAAGAGCTGCGCATTGGAAAATTCAGGGCTATGCCGTGTAGATGATGGCCTAACAGGAGGCTTTAAAATTTTCTTTCTAGTGTCCTTCGTTTGGGAGAAAAATGCAAAGGTACAAGACAGCTTTTCCTTGCCAATATCTCTCTTTTGTAAAGAGCTGCGCATTGGAAAATTCAGGGCTATGCCGTGTAGATGATGGCCTAACAGGAGGCTTTAAAATTTTCTTTCTAGTGTCCTTCGTTTGGGAGAAAAATGCAAAGGTACAAGACAGCTTTTCCTTGCCAATATCTCTCTTTTGCAAAGAGCTGCGCATTGGAAAATTCAGGGCTATGCCGTGTAGATGATGGCCTAACAGGAGGCTTTAACATTTTCATTCTAGTGTCCTTCTTTTGGGAGAAAAATCCAATGGTACAAGACAGCTTTTCCTTGCCAATATCTATATTTTGCACAAAGCTGCGCATTGGAAAATTCAGGGCTATGCCGTGTAGATGATGGCCTAACGGGAGGCTTTAAAATTTTCTTTCTAGTGTCCTTCGTTTGGGAGAAAAATGCAAAGGTACAAGACAGCTTTTCCTTGCCAATATCTCTCTTTTGCAAAGAGCTGCGCATTGGAAAATTCAGGGCTATGCCGTGTACATGATGGCCTAACAGGAGGCTTTAAAATTTTCTTTCTAGTGTCCTTCGTTTGGGAGAAAAATGCAAAGGTACAAGACAGCTTTTCCTTGCCAATATCTCTCTTTTGCAAAGAGCTACGCATTGGAAAATTCAGGGCTATACCGTGTAGATGAAGCACTAACAGGAGGCTTTAAAATTTTCATTCTAGTGTCCTTCGTTTGGGAGAAAAATCCAATGGTACAAGACAGCTTTTCCTTGCCAATATCTCTATTTTGCACAAAGCTGCGCATTGGAAAATTCAGGGCTATGCCGTGTAGATGATGGCCTAACGGGAGGCTTTAAAATTTTCATTCTAGTGTCCTTCGTTTGGGAGAAAAATCCAATGGTACAAGACAGCTTTTCCTTGCCAATATCTCTCTTTTGCAAAGAGCTGCGCATTGGAAAATTCAGGGCTATGCCGTGTAGATGATGGCCTAACAGGAGGCTTTAAAAATTTTCTTTCTAGTGTCCTTCGTTTGGGAGAAAAATGCAAAGGTACAAGACAGCTTTTCCTTGCCAATATCTCTCTTTTGCAAAGAGCTGCGCATTGGAAAATTCAGGGCTATGCCGTGTAGATGATGGCCTAACAGGAGGCTGTAAAATTTTCTTTCTAGTGTCCTTCGTTTGGGAGAAAAATGCAAAGGTACAAGACAGCTTTTCCTTGCCAATATCTCTCTTTTGCAAAGAGCTACGCATTGGAAAATTCAGGGCTATACCGTGTAGATGAAGCATTAACAGGAGGCTTTAAATTTTTAATTCTAGTGTCCTTCGTTTGGGAGAAAAATCCAATGGTACAAGATAGCTTTTCCTTGCCAATATCTCTATTTTGCACAAAGCTGCGCATTGGAAAATTCAGGGCTATGCCGTGTAGATGATGGCCTAACAGGAGGCTTTAAAATTTTCTTTGTAGTGTCCTTCGTTTGGGAGAAAAATGCAAAGGTACAAGACAGCTTTTCCTTGCCAATATCTCTCTTTTGCAAAGAGCTGCGCATTGGAAAATTCAGGGCTATGCCGTGTAGATGATGGCCTAACAGGAGGCTTTAAAATTTTCTTTCTAGTGTCCTTCGTTTGGGAGAAAAATGCAAAGGTACAAGACAGCTTTTCCTTGCCAATATCTCTCTTTTGCAAAGAGCTGCGCATTGGAAAATTCAGGGCTATGCCGTGTAGATGATGGCCTAACAGGAGGCTTTAAAATTTTCTTTCTAGTGTCCTTCGTTTGGGAGAAAAATGCAAAGGTACAAGACAGCTTTTCCTTGCCAATATCTCTCTTTTGCAAAGAGCTGCGCATTGGAAAATTCAGGGCTATGCCGTGTAGATGATGGCCTAACAGGAGGCTTTAAAATTTTCTTTCTAGTGTCCTTCGTTTGGGAGAAAAATGCAAAGGTACAAGACAGCTTTTCCTTGCCAATATCTCTCTTTTGCAAAGAGCTGCGCATTGGAAAATTCAGGGCTATGCCGTGTAGATGATGGCCTAACAGGAGGCTTTAAAATTTTCTTTCTAGTGTCCTTCGTTTGGGAGAAAAATGCAAAGGTACAAGACAGCTTTTCCTTGCCAATATCTCTCTTTTGTAAAGAGCTGCGCATTGGAAAATTCAGGGCTATGCCGTGTAGATGATGGCCTAACAGGAGGCTTTAAAATTTTCTTTCTAGTGTCTTTCGTTTGGGAGAAAAATGCAAAGGTACAAGACAGCTTTTCCTTGCCAATATCTCTCTTTTGCAAAGAGCTGCGCATTGGAAAATTCAGGGCTATGCCGTGTAGATGATGGCCTAACAGGAGGCTTTAAAATTTTCTTTCTAGTGTCCTTCGTTGGGAGAAAAAGGCAAAGGTTCCAAACAGCTTTTCCTTGCCAATATCTCTCTTTTGCAAAGAGCTGCGCATTGGAAAATTCAGGGCTATGCCGTGTAGATGATGGCCTAACAGGAGGCTTTAAAATTTTCTTTCTAGTGTCCTTCGTTTGGGAGAAAAATGCAAAGGTAAAAGACAGCTTTTCCTTGCCAATATCTCTCTTTTGCAAAGAGCTGCGCATTGGAAAATTCAGGGCTATGCCGTGTAGATGATGGCCTAACAGGAGGCTTTAAAATTTTCTTTCTAGTGTCCTTCGTTTGGGAGAAAAATGCAAAGGTACAAGACAGCTTTTCCTTGCCAATATCTCTCTTTTGCAAAGAGCTGCGCATTGGAAAATTCAGGGCTATGCCGTGTAGATGATGGCCTAACAGGAGGCTTTAAAATTTTCATTCTAGTATCCTTCGTTTGGGAGAAAATCCAATGGTACAAGACAGCTTTTCCTTGCCAATATCTCTCTTTTGCACAAAGCTGCGCATTGGAAAATTCAGGGCTATGCCGTGTAGATGATGGCCTAACAGGAGGCTTTAAAATTTTCTTTCTACTGTCCTTCGTTTGGGAGAAAAATGCAAAGGTACAAGACAGCTTTTCCTTGCCAATATCTCTCTTTTGCAAAGAGCTGCGTATTGGAAAATTCAGGGCTATGCCGTGTAGATGATGGCCTAACAGGAGGCTTTAAAATTTTCTTTCTAGTGTCCTTCGTTTGGGAGAAAAATGCAAAGGTACAAGACAGCTTTTCCTTGCCAATATCTCTCTTTTGCAAAGAGCTGCGCATTGGAAAATTCAGGGCTATGCCGTGTAGATGATGGCCTAACAGGAGGCTTTAAAATTTTCTTTCTAGTGTCCTTCGTTTGGGAGAAAAATGCAAAGGTACAAGACAGCTTTTCCTTGCCAATATCTCTCTTTTGTAAAGAGCTGCGCATTGGAAAATTCAGGGCTATGCCGTGTAGATGATGGCCTAACAGGAGGCTTTAAAATTTTCTTTCTAGTGTCCTTCGTTTGGGAGAAAAATGCAAAGGTACAAGACAGCTTTTCCTTGCCAATATCTCTCTTTTGCAAAGAGCTGCGCATTGGAAAATTCAGGGCTATGCCGTGTAGATGATGGCCTAACAGGAGGCTTTAAAATTTTCATTCTAGTGTCCTTCTTTTGGGAGAAAAATCCAATGGTACAAGACAGCTTTTCCTTGCCAATATCTCTCTTTTGCACAAAGCTGCGCATTGGAAAATTCAGTGCTATGCCGTGTAGATGATGGCCTAACAGGAGGCTTTAAAATTTTCTTTCTACTGTCCTTCGTTTGGGAGAAAAATGCAAAGGTACAAGACAGCTTTTCCTTGCCAATATCTCTCTTTTGCAAAGAGCTGCGCATTGGAAAATTCAGGGCTATGCCGTGTACATGATGGCCTAACAGGAGGCTTTAAAATTTTCTTTCTAGTGTCCTTCGTTTGGGAGAAAAATGCAAAGGTACAAGACAGCTTTTCCTTGCCAATATCTCTCTTTTGCAAAGAGCTACGCATTGGAAAATTCAGGGCTATACCGTGTAGATGAAGCACTAACAGGAGGCTTTAAAATTTTCATTCTAGTGTCCTTCGTTTGGGAGAAAAATCCAATGGTACAAGACAGCTTTTCCTTGCCAATATCTATATTTTGCACAAAGCTGCGCATTGGAAAATTCAGGGCTATGCCGTGTAGATGATGGCCTAACGGGAGGCTTTAAAATTTTCTTTCTAGTGTCCTTCGTTTGGGAGAAAAATGCAAAGGTACAAGACAGCTTTTCCTTGCCAATATCTCTCTTTTGCAAAGAGCTGCGCATTGGAAAATTCAGGGCTATGCCGTGTACATGATGGCCTAACAGGAGGCTTTAAAATTTTCTTTCTAGTGTCCTTCGTTTGGGAGAAAAATGCAAAGGTACAAGACAGCTTTTCCTTGCCAATATCTCTCTTTTGCAAAGAGCTACGCATTGGAAAATTCAGGGCTATACCGTGTAGATGAAGCACTAACAGGAGGCTTTAAAATTTTCATTCTAGTGTCCTTCGTTTGGGAGAAAAATCCAATGGTACAAGACAGCTTTTCCTTGCCAATATCTCTATTTTGCACAAAGCTGCGCATTGGAAAATTCAGGGCTATGCCGTGTAGATGATGGCCTAACGGGAGGCTTTAAAATTTTCATTCTAGTGTCCTTCGTTTGGGAGAAAAATCCAATGGTACAAGACAGCTTTTCCTTGCCAATATCTCTCTTTTGCAAAGAGCTGCGCATTGGAAAATTCAGGGCTATGCCGTGTAGATGATGGCCTAACAGGAGGCTTTAAAATGTTCTTTCTAGTGTCCTTCGTTTGGGAGAAAAATGCAAAGGTACAAGACAGCTTTTCCTTGCCAATATCTCTCTTTTGCAAAGAGCTGCGCATTGGAAAATTCAGGGCTATGCCGTGTAGATGATGGCCTAACAGGAGGCTTTAAAATTTTCTTTCTAGTGTCCTTCGTTTGGGAGAAAAAGGCAAAGGTTCCAAACAGCTTTTCCTTGCCAATATCTCTCTTTTGCAAAGAGCTGCGCATTGGAAAATTCAGGGCTATGCCGTGTAGATGATGGCCTAACAGGAGGCTTTAAAATTTTCTTTCTAGTGTCCTTCGTTTGGGAGAAAAATGCAAAGGTAAAAGACAGCTTTTCCTTGCCAATATCTCTCTTTTGCAAAGAGCTGCGCATTGGAAAATTCAGGGCTATGCCGTGTAGATGATGGCCTAACAGAAGGCTTTAAAATTTTCTTTCTAGTGTCCTTCGTTTGGGAGAAAAATGCAAAGGTACAAGACAGCTTTTCCTTGCCAATATCTCTCTTTTGCAAAGAGCTGCGCATTGGAAAATTCAGGGCTATGCCGTGTAGATGATGGCCTAACAGGAGGCTTTAAAATTTTCATTCTAGTATCCTTCGTTTGGGAGAAAATCCAATGGTACAAGACAGCTTTTCCTTGCCAATATCTCTCTTTTGCACAAAGCTGCGCATTGGAAAATTCAGGGCTATGCCGTGTAGATGATGGCCTAACAGGAGGCTTTAAAATTTTCTTTCTACTGTCCTTCGTTTGGGAGAAAAATGCAAAGGTACAAGACAGCTTTTCCTTGCCAATATCTCTCTTTTGCAAAGAGCTGCGCATTGGAAAATTCAGGGCTATGCCGTGTAGATGATGGCCTAACAGGAGGCTTTAAAATTTTCTTTCTAGTGTCCTTCGTTTGGGAGAAAAATGCAAAGGTACAAGACAGCTTTTCCTTGCCAATTTCTCTCTTTTGCAAAGAGCTGCGCATTGGAAAATTCAGGGCTATGCCGTGTAGATGATGGCCTAACAGGAGGCTTTAAAATTTTCTTTCTAGTGTCCTTCGTTTGGGAGAAAAATGCAAAGGTACAAGACAGCTTTTCCTTGACAATATCTCTCTTTTGTAAAGAGCTGCGCATTGGAAAATTCAGGGCTATGCCGTGTAGATGATGGCCTAACAGGAGGCTTTAAAATTTTCTTTCTAGTGTCCTTCGTTTGGGAGAAAAATGCAAAGGTACAAGACAGCTTTTCCTTGCCAATATCTCTCTTTTGCAAAGAGCTGCGCATTGGAAAATTCAGGGCTATGCCGTGTAGATGATGGCCTAACAGGAGGCTTTAACATTTTCATTCTAGTGTCCTTCTTTTGGGAGAAAAATCCAATGGTACAAGACAGCTTTTCCTTGCCAATATCTATATTTTGCACAAAGCTGCGCATTGGAAAATTCAGGGCTATGCCGTGTAGATGATGGCCTAACGGGAGGCTTTAAAATTTTCTTTCTAGTGTCCTTCGTTTGGGAGAAAAATGCAAAGGTACAAGACAGCTTTTCCTTGCCAATATCTCTCTTTTGCAAAGAGCTGCGCATTGGAAAATTCAGGGCTATGCCGTGTACATGATGGCCTAACAGGAGGCTTTAAAATTTTCTTTCTAGTGTCCTTCGTTTGGGAGAAAAATGCAAAGGTACAAGACAGCTTTTCCTTGCCAATATCTCTCTTTTGCAAAGAGCTACGCATTGGAAAATTCAGGGCTATACCGTGTAGATGAAGCACTAACAGGAGGCTTTAAAATTTTCATTCTAGTGTCCTTCGTTTGGGAGAAAAATCCAATGGTACAAGACAGCTTTTCCTTGCCAATATCTCTATTTTGCACAAAGCTGCGCATTGGAAAATTCAGGGCTATGCCGTGTAGATGATGGCCTAACGGGAGGCTTTAAAATTTTCATTCTAGTGTCCTTCGTTTGGGAGAAAAATCCAATGGTACAAGACAGCTTTTCCTTGCCAATATCTCTCTTTTGCAAAGAGCTGCGCATTGGAAAATTCAGGGCTATGCCGTGTAGATGATGGCCTAACAGGAGGCTTTAAAAATTTTCTTTCTAGTGTCCTTCGTTTGGGAGAAAAATGCAAAGGTACAAGACAGCTTTTCCTTGCCAATATCTCTCTTTTGCAAAGAGCTGCGCATTGGAAAATTCAGGGCTATGCCGTGTAGATGATGGCCTAACAGGAGGCTGTAAAATTTTCTTTCTAGTGTCCTTCGTTTGGGAGAAAAATGCAAAGGTACAAGACAGCTTTTCCTTGCCAATATCTCTCTTTTGCAAAGAGCTACGCATTGGAAAATTCAGGGCTATACCGTGTAGATGAAGCATTAACAGGAGGCTTTAAATTTTTAATTCTAGTGTCCTTCGTTTGGGAGAAAAATCCAATGGTACAAGATAGCTTTTCCTTGCCAATATCTCTATTTTGCACAAAGCTGCGCATTGGAAAATTCAGGGCTATGCCGTGTAGATGATGGCCTAACAGGAGGCTTTAAAATTTTCTTTGTAGTGTCCTTCGTTTGGGAGAAAAATGCAAAGGTACAAGACAGCTTTTCCTTGCCAATATCTCTCTTTTGCAAAGAGCTGCGCATTGGAAAATTCAGGGCTATGCCGTGTAGATGATGGCCTAACAGGAGGCTTTAAAATTTTCTTTCTAGTGTCCTTCGTTTGGGAGAAAAATGCAAAGGTACAAGACAGCTTTTCCTTGCCAATATCTCTCTTTTGCAAAGAGCTGCGCATTGGAAAATTCAGGGCTATGCCGTGTAGATGATGGCCTAACAGGAGGCTTTAAAATTTTCTTTCTAGTGTCCTTCGTTTGGGAGAAAAATGCAAAGGTACAAGACAGCTTTTCCTTGCCAATATCTCTCTTTTGCAAAGAGCTGCGCATTGGAAAATTCAGGGCTATGCCGTGTAGATGATGGCCTAACAGGAGGCTTTAAAATTTTCTTTCTAGTGTCCTTCGTTTGGGAGAAAAATGCAAAGGTACAAGACAGCTTTTCCTTGCCAATATCTCTCTTTTGCAAAGAGCTGCGCATTGGAAAATTCAGGGCTATGCCGTGTAGATGATGGCCTAACAGGAGGCTTTAAAATTTTCTTTCTAGTGTCCTTCGTTTGGGAGAAAAATGCAAAGGTACAAGACAGCTTTTCCTTGCCAATATCTCTCTTTTGTAAAGAGCTGCGCATTGGAAAATTCAGGGCTATGCCGTGTAGATGATGGCCTAACAGGAGGCTTTAAAATTTTCTTTCTAGTGTCTTTCGTTTGGGAGAAAAATGCAAAGGTACAAGACAGCTTTTCCTTGCCAATATCTCTCTTTTGCAAAGAGCTGCGCATTGGAAAATTCAGGGCTATGCCGTGTAGATGATGGCCTAACAGGAGGCTTTAAAATTTTCTTTCTAGTGTCCTTCGTTGGGAGAAAAAGGCAAAGGTTCCAAACAGCTTTTCCTTGCCAATATCTCTCTTTTGCAAAGAGCTGCGCATTGGAAAATTCAGGGCTATGCCGTGTAGATGATGGCCTAACAGGAGGCTTTAAAATTTTCTTTCTAGTGTCCTTCGTTTGGGAGAAAAATGCAAAGGTAAAAGACAGCTTTTCCTTGCCAATATCTCTCTTTTGCAAAGAGCTGCGCATTGGAAAATTCAGGGCTATGCCGTGTAGATGATGGCCTAACAGGAGGCTTTAAAATTTTCTTTCTAGTGTCCTTCGTTTGGGAGAAAAATGCAAAGGTACAAGACAGCTTTTCCTTGCCAATATCTCTCTTTTGCAAAGAGCTGCGCATTGGAAAATTCAGGGCTATGCCGTGTAGATGATGGCCTAACAGGAGGCTTTAAAATTTTCATTCTAGTATCCTTCGTTTGGGAGAAAATCCAATGGTACAAGACAGCTTTTCCTTGCCAATATCTCTCTTTTGCACAAAGCTGCGCATTGGAAAATTCAGGGCTATGCCGTGTAGATGATGGCCTAACAGGAGGCTTTAAAATTTTCTTTCTACTGTCCTTCGTTTGGGAGAAAAATGCAAAGGTACAAGACAGCTTTTCCTTGCCAATATCTCTCTTTTGCAAAGAGCTGCGTATTGGAAAATTCAGGGCTATGCCGTGTAGATGATGGCCTAACAGGAGGCTTTAAAATTTTCTTTCTAGTGTCCTTCGTTTGGGAGAAAAATGCAAAGGTACAAGACAGCTTTTCCTTGCCAATATCTCTCTTTTGCAAAGAGCTGCGCATTGGAAAATTCAGGGCTATGCCGTGTAGATGATGGCCTAACAGGAGGCTTTAAAATTTTCTTTCTAGTGTCCTTCGTTTGGGAGAAAAATGCAAAGGTACAAGACAGCTTTTCCTTGCCAATATCTCTCTTTTGTAAAGAGCTGCGCATTGGAAAATTCAGGGCTATGCCGTGTAGATGATGGCCTAACAGGAGGCTTTAAAATTTTCTTTCTAGTGTCCTTCGTTTGGGAGAAAAATGCAAAGGTACAAGACAGCTTTTCCTTGCCAATATCTCTCTTTTGCAAAGAGCTGCGCATTGGAAAATTCAGGGCTATGCCGTGTAGATGATGGCCTAACAGGAGGCTTTAAAATTTTCATTCTAGTGTCCTTCTTTTGGGAGAAAAATCCAATGGTACAAGACAGCTTTTCCTTGCCAATATCTCTCTTTTGCACAAAGCTGCGCATTGGAAAATTCAGTGCTATGCCGTGTAGATGATGGCCTAACAGGAGGCTTTAAAATTTTCTTTCTACTGTCCTTCGTTTGGGAGAAAAATGCAAAGGTACAAGACAGCTTTTCCTTGCCAATATCTCTCTTTTGCAAAGAGCTGCGCATTGGAAAATTCAGGGCTATGCCGTGTACATGATGGCCTAACAGGAGGCTTTAAAATTTTCTTTCTAGTGTCCTTCGTTTGGGAGAAAAATGCAAAGGTACAAGACAGCTTTTCCTTGCCAATATCTCTCTTTTGCAAAGAGCTACGCATTGGAAAATTCAGGGCTATACCGTGTAGATGAAGCACTAACAGGAGGCTTTAAAATTTTCATTCTAGTGTCCTTCGTTTGGGAGAAAAATCCAATGGTACAAGACAGCTTTTCCTTGCCAATATCTATATTTTGCACAAAGCTGCGCATTGGAAAATTCAGGGCTATGCCGTGTAGATGATGGCCTAACGGGAGGCTTTAAAATTTTCTTTCTAGTGTCCTTCGTTTGGGAGAAAAATGCAAAGGTACAAGACAGCTTTTCCTTGCCAATATCTCTCTTTGCAAAGAGCTGCGCATTGGAAAATTCAGGCTATGCCGTGTACATGATGGCCTAACAGGAGCTTTAAAATTTTCTTTCTAGTGTCCTTCGTTTGGGAGAAAAATGCAAAGGTACAAGACAGCTTTTCCTTGCCAATATCTCTCTTTTGCAAAGAGCTACGCATTGAAAAATTCAGGGCTATACCGTGTAGATGAAGCACTAACAGGAGGCTTTAAAATTTTCATTCTAGTGTCCTTCGTTTGGGAGAAAAATCCAATGGTACAAGACAGCTTTTCCTGCCAATATCTCTATTTTGCCACAAAGCTGCGCATTGGAAAATTCAGGGCTATGCCGTGTAGATGATGGCCTAACGGGAGGCTTTAAAAATTTTCATTCTAGTGTCCTTCGTTTGGGAGAAAAATCCAATGGTACAAGACAGCTTTTCCTTGCCAATATCTCTCTTTTGCAAAGAGCTGCGCATTGGAAAATTCAGGGCTATGCCGTGTAGATGATGGCCTAACAGGAGGCTTTAAAATGTTCTTTCTAGTGTCCTTCGTTTGGGAGAAAAATGCAAAGGTACAAGACAGCTTTTCCCTTGCCAATATCTCTCTTTTGCAAAGAGCTGCGCATTGGAAAATTCAGGGCTATGCCGTGTAGATGATGGCCTAACAGGAGGCTTTAAAATTTTCATTCTAGTGTCCTTCGTTTGGGAGAAAAATGCAAAGGTACAAGACAGCTTTTCCTTGCCAATATCTCTCTTTTGCAAAGAGCTGCGCATTGTAAAATTCAGGGCTATGCCGTGTAGATGATGGCCTAACAGGAGGCTTTAAATGTTCTTTCTAGTGTCCTTCGTTTGGAGAAAAATGCAAAGGTACAAGACAGCTTTTCCTTGCCAATATCTCTCTTTTGCAAAGAGCTGCGCATTGGAAAATTCAGGGCTATGCCGTGTAGATGATGGCCTAACAGGAGGCTTTAAAATTTTCTTTCTATTGTCCTTCGTTTGGGAGAAAAATGCAAAGGTACAAGACAGCTTTTCCTTGCCAATATCTCTCTTTTGCAAAGAGCTGCGCATTGGAAAATTCAGGGCTATGCCGTGTAGATGATGGCCTAACAGGAGGCTTTAAAATTTTCTTTCTAGTGTCCTTCGTTTGGGAGAGAAATGCAAAGGTACAAGACAGCTTTTCCTTGCCAATATCTCTCTTTTGCACAAAGCTGCGCATTGGAAAATTCAGGGCTATGCCGTGTAGATGATGGCCTAACAGAGGCTTTAAAATTTTCTTTGTAGTGTCCTTAGTTTGGGAGAAAAATGCAAAGGTACAAGACAGCTTTTCCTTGCCAATATCTCTCTTTTGCAAAGAGCTGCGCATTGGAAAATTCAGGGCTATGCCGTGTAGATGATGGCCTAACAGGAGGGCTTTAAAATTTTCTTTCTAGTGTCCTTCGTTTGGAGAAAAATGCAAAGGTACAAGACAGCTTTTCCTTGCCAATATCTCTCTTTTGCAAAGAGCTGCGCATTGGAAAATTCAGAGCTATGCCGTGTAGATGATGGCCTAACAGGAGGCTTTAAATTTTCTTTCTAGTGTCCTTCGTTTGGGAGAAAAATGCAAAGGTACAAGACAGCTTTTCCTTGCCAATATCTCTCTTTTGCAAAGAGCTGCGCATTGGAAAATTCAGGGCTATGCCGTGTAGATGATGCCTAACAGGAGGCTTTAAAATTTTCTTTCTAGTGTCCTTCGTTTGGGAGAAAATGCAAAGGTACAAGACAGCTTTTCCTTGCCAATATCTCTCTTTTGCAAAGAGCTGCGCATTGGAAAATTCAGGGCTATGCCGTGTAGATGATGGCCTAACAGGAGGCTTTAAATTTTCTTTCTAGTGTCCTTCGTTTGGGAGAAAAATGCAAAGGTACAAGACAGCTTTTCCTTGCCAATATCTCTCTTTTGCAAAGAGCTGCGCATTGGAAAATTCAGGGCTATGCCGTGTAGATGATGGCCTAACAGGAGGCTTTAAAATTTTCTTTCTAGTGTCCTTCGTTTGGGAGAAAAATGCAAAGGTACAAGACAGCTTTTCCTTGCCAATATCTCTCTTTTGCAAAGAGCTGCGCATTGGAAATTCAGGGCTATGCCGTGTAGATGATGGCCTAACAGGAGGCTTTAAAATTTTCTTTCTAGTGTCCTTCGTTTGGGAGAAAAATGCAAAGGTACAAGACAGCTTTTCCTTGCCAATATCTCTCTTTTGCAAAGAGCTGCGCATTGGAAAATTCAGGGCTATGCCGTGTAGATGATGGCCTAACAGGAGGCTTTAAAATTTTCTTTCTAGTGTCCTTCGTTTGGAGAAAAATGCAAAGGTACAGACAGCTTTTCCTTGCCAATATCTCTCTCTTTTGCAAAGAGCTGCGCATTGGAAAATTCAGGGCTATGCCGAGTAGATGATGGCCTAACAGGAGGCTTTAAATTTTCTTTCTAGTGTCCTTCGTTTGGGAGAAAAATGCAAAGGTACAAGACAGCTTTTCCTGCCAATATCTCTCTTTGCAAAGAGCTGCGCATTGGAAAATTCAGGGCAATGCCGTGTAGATGATGGCCTAACAGGAGGCTTTAAAATTTTCTCTCTAGTGTCCTTCCTTTGGGAGAAAAATGCAAAGGTACAAGACAGCTTTTCCTTGCCAATATCTCTCTTTTGCAAAGAGCTGCGCATTGGAAAAATTCAGGGCTATGCCGTGTAGATGATCCTACAGGAGCTTTAAAATTTTCTTTCTAGTGTCCTTCGTTTGGAGAAAAATGCAAAGGTACAAGACAGCTTTCCTTGCCAATATCTCTCTTTGCAAAGAAGCTGCGCATTGGAAAATTCAGGGCTATGCCGTGTAGATGATGGCCTAACAGGAGGCTTTAAAATTTTCTTTCTAGTGTCCTTCGTTTGGGAGAAAAATCAAAGGTACAAGACAGCTTTTCCTTGCCAATATCTCTCTTTTGCGAAGAGCTGCGCATTGGAAAATTCAGGGCTATGCCGTGTAGATGATGGCCTAACAGGAGGCTTTAAAATTTTCTTTCTAGTGTCCTTCGTTTGGGAGAAAAATGCAAAGGTACAAGACAGCTTTTCCTTGCCAATATCTCTCTTTTGCAAAGAGCTGCGCATTGGAAAATTCAGGGCTATGCCGTGTAGATGATGGCCTAACAGGAGGCTTTAAATTTTCTTTCTAGTGTCCTTCGTTGGGAGAAAAATGCAAAGGTACAAGACAGCTTTTCCTTGCCAATATCTCTCTTTTGCAAAGAGCTGCGCATTGGAAAATTCAGGGCTATGCCGTGTAGATGATGGCCTACAGGAGGCTTTAAAATTTCTCTTTCTAGTGTCCTTCGTTTGGGGAGAAAAATGCACAGGTACAAGACAGCTTTTCCTTGCCCAATATCTCTCTGTTGCAAAGAGCTGCGCATTGGAAAATTCAGGGCTATGCCCGTGTAGATGATGGCCTAACAGGAGGCTTTAAAATTTTCTTTCTAGTGTCCTTCGTTGGGAGAAAAATGCAAAGGTACAAGACAGCTTTTCCTTGCCAATATCTCTCTTTTGCCAAAGAGCTTGCGCATTGGAAAATTCAGGGCTATGCCGTGTAGATGATGGCCTAACAGGAGGCTTTAAAATTTTCTTCTAGTGTCCTATCCTTTTGGGAGAAAAATGCAAAGGTACAAGAGACAGCTTTTCCTTGCCAATATCTCTCTTTTGCAAAGGAGCTGCGCATTGGAAAATTCAGGGCTATGCCGTGTAGATGATGACCTAACAGGAGGGCTTTTAGTGATTTCTTTCTAGGTGTCCTTCGTTTGGTGAGAAAAATGCAAAGGTACAAGACAGCTTTTCCTTGCCAATATCTCTCTTTGCAAAGAGCTGCGCATTGGAAAATTCAGGGCTATGCCGTGTAGATGATGGCCTAACAGGAGGCTTTAAAATTTCTTCTAGGTCCTTTTGGAATATCTAGTACAAGACAGCTTTCTTGCCAATTCTCTTTGCAAGTCGCAGAACCACCCTGCAATCTAGGTCTTGAAACGCAGACCAGACAGCTTTTCCTTGCCAATATCTCTCTTTTGCAAAGAGCTGCGCATTGGAAAATTCAGGGCTATGCCGTGTCTAGATGATGGCCTAACAGGAAGGCTTTAAAATTTTCTTTCTAGTGTCCTTCGTTTGGAGAAAAATGCAAAGGTACAAGACAGCTTTTCCTTGCCAATATCTCTCTTTTGCAAAGAGCTGCGCATTGGAAAATTCAGGGCTATGCCGTGTAGATGATGGCCTAACAGGAGGCTTTAAAATTTTCTTTCTAGTGTCCTTCGTTTGGGAGAAAAATGCAAAGGTACAAGACAGCTTTTCCTTGCCAATATCTCTCTTTTGCAAAGAGCTGCGCATTGAAAAATTCAGGGCTATGCCGTGTAGATGATGGCCTAACAGGAGGCTTTAAAATTTTCTTTCTAGTGTCCTTCGTTTGGGAGAAAAATGCAAAGGTACAAGACAGCTTTTCTTGCCAATATCTCTCTTTGCAAAGAGCTGCGCATTGGAAAAATTCAGGGCTATGCCGTGTAGATGATGGCCTAACAGGAGGCTTTAAAATTTTCTTTCTAGTGTCCTTCGTTTGGGAGAAAATGCAAAGGTACAAGACAGCTTTTCCTTGCCAATATCTCTCTTTTGCAGAAGAGCTGCGCATTGGAAAATTCAGGGCTATGCCGTGTAGATGATGGCCTAACAGGAGGCTTTAAATTTTCTTTCTAGTGTCCTTCGTTTGGGAGAAAAATGCTAAGGTACAAGACAGCTTTTCCTTGCCAATATCTCTCTTTTGCAAAGAGCTGCGCATTGGAAAAATTCAGGGCTATGCCGTGTAGATGATGGCCTTACAGGAGGCTTTAAAATTTTCTTTCTAGTGTCCTTCGTTTGGGAGAAAAATGCTAACGGTACAAGACAGCTTTTCCTTGCCAATATCTCTCTTTTGCAAGAGCTGCGCATTGGAAAATTCAGGGGCTATCGCCGTGTAGATGACTGGCCTACAGGAGGCTGTAAATTTTCTTTCTAGTGTCCCTCTGTTAGGCGCGAACAAATGCAAAGGTACAGACGTCAAAGAGAGCTTTTCCTTGCCAATATCTCTCTTTGCAAAGAGCTGCGCATTGGATAAATTCAGGGCTATGCCGATGTAGATGATGGCCTAACAGGAGGCTTTAGAGAAATTTTCTTTCTAGTGTCCCTTCGTTTGCGGAG